>NW_020523915.1:0-110997 GCF_003368295.1 Carassius auratus | reverse complement strand
TATATTTTCATTTAGACTGTCAAACAGTTTGTCAAGTCAAGATGCCGACAAACACTAGTGTCTATTCCGGAGTGGACTGTGTTGGGTTCCTCATCTGTCTTTGTGTGGCCAGTATTTATGCAGAAAGGAACTTCTTTTGTGAAAATGTTTAAAATATTTATGCATAAAGGAACTTCAACTCCCAAAATGTCACTGTAAATGTCTGTTCCAACGATGTGGATTATGTTCATTTAAATGAGGTTCTAATTAATGTGTTATTACAGAATCACACATAATGTGTATTTCACTTGCATCCCTTTCCATCAATCAGCAAATTATTCAGTAATTTTAAAGAGAGTTGAGTTTTGGGTTTTGAGTCTTGTGTAAATTTGGGCAACATCTGTTCAATTTTTTTTCTTTTTTTTATTAAAGTAAACTGTATTTGTACAAGTTAATAATCATACAAATGAAGCTCAATTTACAGCATTTATGGCATAATGTTGATTTTACACAAAAGTAAAAACAGAATTCAGAATGATTACAGTGAGGCTCACATTCATTTCCTTAAAACCACAGACATGCTCAGTCCCTCCACTAGCATTTAATAAAGAATTGTGCCTGTGCTTTTATTTTTCATGAGGAAAAGTATTCAGAAGTTTTTATTGTGTCCATTCAAATCATTGATTCACAAAGTATCTGTATAAAGTCTTCAGAGTCTTGATCATTTTGATGCGGGCTGGTGTTTGGGAACATTTACGGCTTCTGAAATGTTTAGGTTGTTGCTGGTGCATTCAAAGTTAAGACAGCTGATAATTTTAACAGTTTAGAGCTCTTCCAACACTGTACAAATTATTCAATTATTTTTAAGAGGGTTGAGTTTTTAAAGGATCTTGCACTCTAAAGAAACGCTGGGTTAAAACAACCCAACTTGGGTTATTTTGAAAGGATAGTGTTTTTTCACAGCATTTTGTAAAAAACATTTGTGCTGTTGCCACAAATCAGTGCTGTCCACATCCATTTGTGCTGTGCCATGACTGCTTATGTCTTCCATCATTTTGCTTTCTGATTGGATATTGTTTCTTTCACGTGATAATCTCTGCGCATTTGTCCTTGGGGTTCCCCCCACTCATCAGGATTTCTGATCATAAATATTAAGACAGCTGATCATTTTTATAGGTTTAGGAGCTCTTCTTAGACTGTACAAATTATTCATTGATTTTTAAAGAAGGTTGAGTTTTTAAGGATCTTGTGTTCATAAATTTCGGCTGAATCTGTTGAAGTTCATTAAAGTGCATTTTTAATGCATTTTGGCATCCCTGTAGTGCAGTTAGTTACCATCTGTCTTACAGAATTTTTACTTTATAAATTTAAAATCACTTGAGTAGCAAACTGTTGATATGGGCTAATTGTCAGGTCATCTCAAGTGAATAGCCATAGAAGTTAAACTAATTTGACAGCATTTGTTATATTAATATTGTTTAAAGTGTTATTTCAGTCTCAGTAAGTATTATCTGTTTTGTGAAATATTTTCACTAACTTCTGTAGTGGACTGTAATTTGCTCCTCCTCAGGGTGTACCCTCCCCATTCAGTTTGCGAGCTCACTCAACTAGAAGTGTTGCATCCTCCTGGGCGCTGGCTCGTGGCGCCTCGCTGACAGATATTTGTAGAGCTGCGGGCTGGGCGACCCCTAACATGTTTGCTAGGTTCTATAGCCTTCGTGTAGAACCAGTATCCTCCTGTGTTATCATCTCAAACGGGTAGTGGCACTAAGAGGCCCCGGTTAGTGTCAGCTTGCTTAAACTGCTCCAGTGTGCCCGTACTGTAGACCCTGTTGAGATCCTCCATCACCCTAAGCAGCTGGACGCGGTGGAACGTCCAGCGCCAGGCCTTCTGGATGTAACTGTGAGAACGATGGAAGGATGGGCTCCATATTGAGACCTAAGCGGTACTCGTACGTGTATAGTCCAAGGTATAGCTTAGAGCCCGTGTTTCCCCAGCAGACTTCTGCTTTCCAAGAGGGTTTTAATCACCAATTTCTCTGTATACTCCTAAACGGATGTTATATGTGTATTTGCCTCAGAGACCTCCTTCAGGAAGGATTGGGCTTCCGCAAGCGTCCCAGTTATCCAATCTCACCCAGTGAGGTAGTGCTTTGATAACAGTGAGTGGAGCTACTTGTTCTGAGCCCTGGCTTACACCTAATAGGGGCGCAGGCTGCTCGCATGGGGCACTGGAAGGGGCAGCACCCATGGCCGCTTTGATAGGGGATCCCATATTCATCGGTCAGGGGTGTGGCGTCTAGAGTGACCTCAGTTATGTATGGTAACCCTCGTTCCCTGAAGGAGGGAATGGAGACGCTACTTACCGTCGCCATGATTGCTGTATCGCCGCTGAGCAGCTGGGTCTCCGGCTCGGCTTCCTCAGCGAAAAACTGGTATGCATTGCACCTGCTGCCTCCTTATACTCATGCAGTGATCAGTGGCAGCTGGATGCAATTAATTGCATGCCAATGTGCATTGGCTTGTTTACACTCGAAGTAGATTGGTCTATCGACAGCAATATCCCATAATCCCATATTCGTCGGTCACCGACGTGGCGTCTCCGTTTCACTCCTTCAGGGAACGAGGGGTTACCATACGTAACAGAGACGTTTCTCTCCTGGACTGGACTGTGTTGGGTTCTTCACCTGTGTTTGTGTGGCCAAGTGTTCATAAAGAAAGGACCGCCTGATGATTTAGCAACTCTTCCAATACATTTATTCAGTATTT
Organism: Carassius auratus; assembly: GCF_003368295.1. NCBI lineage: Eukaryota > Metazoa > Chordata > Actinopteri > Cypriniformes > Cyprinidae > Carassius > Carassius auratus. The sequence continues at coordinate 108,249 of NW_020523915.1, read as the reverse complement.
TTTTAAGAAGGATCAAAGCAAACTATTGTAAAAAAGCCCCACAAATGAAATATATAAAAAGCGAAATAGCCAAACAGTAAAAACTATATTAGGTAAGATAGGTTAAATTAGCTTATTGATTGTTTTTCTGTGTGCCTGTACTCAATCAATCAAAACATGAGAGACAATTTATCATATTACACAAAATATCCATTGTTTTGGCACTGTTGCAGTTAATGCTAATAACGCTTAACATTGACACTTTGTTACCTGTTCAAAATAATCCATTAAATCAATAGAGATTTGACGAGCTTGCACTGATATTTTCAGTTCCATTCGTTTGCACGTTGTTTCATAAGGACACGCCCACATTAAGGGATCTAATGCATATTCACGTTAACTCCAACCGACGGGAACAGTTTTTCACGGAACCGAATATAACACAACACCGGGCGATACATGATCAGAGTCAGAAGAGTTGGCACCTCTTGAACCACCACCACGTTCGCACTGGAAAACTTCCGCAGTCCCCAACTGGCCCAAATGCTCTTGTCGACTTTTGCTGAGATCATCTACTCTTCCCTTGGGATGAACTGTGACCTACTTTCTGTAAGATCTTTTTGAGTTAGAATTTTTGACATTGAATTATAGAAAACTGAATTTGAAGTTCCAAATTTTCTTCATCTTGAAAACTTGAATCTGATTTTTTTTTTTATGAATATTTGCAGTATAAGAATTCAGAACAAACAAAAAAAACTAACTGTTCTGAAAAATATGTCTATAAAATTCAGCCATAAAAAACATTTCAATTTGTTAAATTTCAAATGTTCAATATTCGTTTAACAAAAAATCTAATTCAGAACTATTTAAACTACCACCTAAATTCAATTTTTGTTAGATTACACTTGCAAATAATTCAGATTTACACAATTCAAATTCAAATCATTTTGTCATAACATAGCTCCATAGAAGGATGAGTTTTTTTAAAGCGAACTTTTGTCCATATATTTGAACCAAATCAATTCATAAATCATCAGGCTCATAAAAGTGTCCCTATCATGGATTTTGAAAAATGACCTTTCATGCAGTGTGTAACACAGCTCTAAGTGAATTAAAACATCCTGCAAAATTTTAAATCTAAAATAGCACCATTTATAAAGTTATAATCTTTCAAAAGAAAGAGTCAACTATTAAAAAAATCTTAAGCTGTTTCAAGTTAACATCAAACATTAGCACATTCATGCCAAGCCCCTTATTGCACACGCAGACACAGGAAAACATGAACCTCTCCTCCCTCAAACACTGTAGTGGATTCCCCGTGGAGAAGACACTGTGCTCTGCAATCTGAGGGGATGTTTACACAATCATATTTTCAGCCGAAAATGGGAAACGTTTGTGTGTTTTGACTGTTCGTTATCTTCTGTTATTATGTCTGTGTAAACACCCAATACATAAATCTTTGAAAATGGTGATGTTATGTGCGTGACTAGTATGTGTTAGGTATGTAGACATGCAGTATGTGTAGATTTTAAAGGCAAGCATGAACAAACATACAACACACTGGCAGAGTATAGGGTTTTGTTGTTGCTAGTCAAAAGTTTGCTGATGCTTCTTCAGCAAAGTGTGAATTTACTTCACCAATATTACAACCAAGAGTGGAGACGCATAATAGTTTTTAGACCTGTCTTGAACTGTTGTACACAGACAGGGTCTATGTGGCTAGACGAAACAAGCATTTGTGGGTAAAAAGTGTATAAATATTAGTGTTTTAAGAAAATAACCAATCATTTTGCTAGATAAAACCCTTATTCCTCTGCTAGGATCGTGTAAAGCCCTTTGAAGCTGCACTAAAACTGCATTTTAAACCTTCAATCCATTGAGCACCACTGAAGTCCACTCTATGGAGAAAAAATACTGGAATGTTTTCCTCAAAAACCTTAAATTCTTTGTGACTGAAAAAAGAGAGACATGAACATCTTGGACAACATGGGGGTGAGTAAATTATCAGGACATTTTTATTCTGAAAGTGAATTAATTCTTCTTTTAAAATATGTTGTTGTCATGTATTCTGTATTGTAGCATGCAAATTACATATTTAGTTGTGTGTGTTGTGCATTTTGATTCTGCTTAACAATTCCCGTGCTCACATTTCAATTTGATCAAAAACGATTAAGTGCAGGAACGGAAAGAATTTGTGCTCTGTTTGTGTGCAGTGCACATTAAGTGCAAGCGCGTGCACAGATAGCAGTGGTTGGCAGTCGCACTGCGGGTTCCCGGTTTGTGTCCATTCTCAGACCATTCCGTGTATTTCCACTTTAGAAAAGGTTGTTCCGAGCCGAAACAGACTTTTTTCATATTTGTCGACCAATATATAGAAAATTACGTCAGTATATCATCATAAACACAGCCATTTTTGTCTTACTTGAACGTAAACAGATGAGAAAGAAAACACACATACACAGTATTTTTGCTACAACAGCCTAATAAACTTCCTTTATTTATTAATGTTAATCAAAGAACAAAAGAAAATCATTCACTGATCTTGACTGAATATATTTAATAACTTTAATTGATTAAACTTTATTTTATTTATAAAAAGAAAACTATGCAGTGTTTTTTCATGCAGTAAATTTTGTTTAGTTGTATTTATTTATGAAATTGCTAATTTATTAGTTTGTTCCTATCTTATTACTGACTGTTTACTTGTCTTTAACACTTTAAAATTTTAAATTTATATTAATCTAGTTGTTTTTACTATGGATTTTTTTTTTTTACGCACAGGCAAAATTCCTCTTTCAGTGTTTTGTAGGCTGCCGATTTTTTGCTCATTTTATTCAGCTGCAACATAATGCTTTGTAAAATACACGAGAGAATACATGTTTGACATCTAAATGTTTGACTGTTTTTTTTTTATATATTGGATTTTTTTATCTTATTGGAATCAAAACTAGGAATCGATAAAAATCAGAATTGATAAGCAGAATCGGAATCGGAATCGATAAAATTCTAACGATACCCAATCCTAATGGTAATGGGTGTTCCATTGGTGACATGCGCTGCATGCAGTAGACCAATCACAACAGACGAAGGGTCATCAGACGAATCACCACAGTTTAGAGTCATGCAAAGGAGGGATTTGGAAAAATGAATTGTTGAGTGAACCGTTTGTGATATGTTGACCAAAAAAGTAAAAAATAAATGCTTATTATAAGATAATGAAAGTGTTTTCTGAACTTGCATGTCAACCTGCAGTTGGGGACTCTCAATAATCCATAAAACCCATAATTTTTAAAAAATGCTAGACACAGTTCTATACATAAGACACATCTTTCAAAATGAACAGCTCTTGTCTTTAATTTGGAAATACTGCCTATTATATGCCAAACTTATTTTCTAACTACAGCCAGTGGTCATGAGTGAAACTCTTTAGGGGGTGCAAAAAAAAAAACCAGAAGAAACTATTTATTTTTACCCCCTTGCATCCCTTTAAATATAATATACTGTAAATATACCTAATTTGAGAAACAAATCAAATGTTAACCCGCACATTTCTGTACTTTGTAAATGTGTACTGAATATGCAAGTCCTGTCACCTCTATTTCTACACTCTCTGGGGGGACAAAAAAGGTACAAAAGCTGTCAGCGGGGCAGTGCTTTTTCAAAAAGTATATTTTGACCTTGTAGTTATTAGTTTGTACACTTGAGGTACTTATATGTATCTTAAAGACCAAAAAAAATGTGTGCATAAAGACTGGCCTGCATTCTCTTCAGGCCCTTTTAACTTCCCTCATCTCTCTTCTGTCAAGTTTTTACTCTGATTCAGCAGATAATTTGTGGTTTTAATTTGTGAACTTTAATTTGTATATTTTTTCACTGAGACTAAGTGTATTTTAGTCTCAGTGAGTTTTTCTCTTGTGATTTCACAATGATTTTCACACGTTTTGTACAGTAACTGTACGTGAGTGGCGGCATGCACTAGATTCCTGTTATGCAACAATATTTCCTGTTGTTAGGTGACTGGCTTTTTACATGATGCTTTTAAAGCAAATCCATAGGAGACGTTATAAGTGGTGAACTAGGGAACTGTTTTCAATCCTTTCTTCTGGTTTAACTATGCCAATAATCAGCATCTGTATTTGTTAAGAACACTGTTGGGAACGTTACTTTAAGTAATTAGTTATAGTTACTCATTACTTGTTCCAAAAAGTTAGTAGTTAAGAGTTAGTAACTGAATTACTCTATAATAAAAGTAACTCGTTACCAGGGAAAGTAACTATTTGCGTTACTGTAAAAAAATAAAAAATAAAAATAAAAAAAAGTTCCTATGTCAGAGAATTTGTACTTTTTTTTTTTTTTTGTAGTTTTCACAAGTCAGTTGAAATGAGTAGAACAGACAGGTGTTCGTACATAACTTTCAATATTTATTGCACGTCAACAGACAGCAAGAGTTTTATCCTGCACTTCAAGTATTATCTTTGTAAGAAAAGTGTTTTTTGGCCACTAGCTTTGTAGATGCGCGTCACACATTACATGTACACATTACATGCACACATTACATGCATGTTCTTGCCTTTGACCGCAATGAATTTGAAGTAGTGCTTATATCTCCACCTTGAAAATGCCAACTTTTCATTGGATTGCTCCTGACTCGCCATTTCTACTGCTGCTGCTGTGAATGTTTGTGTTTTTGGGGCCGCTGGCACTGCCGCGTGTGCCAGCATGTGTAAAAACACTGGCTCTGATTGGCTACCATGAAACACATGACTCTGCCTTAGCCAATCATAATCGCTTATCTCGTCATTGACCCACCTGGTCACTCGCTGTGTGTGAGCCAGGGGTGCGTTCGGATTGCATAGTTTATTTATTAAATCAATGCATAGTAACGCACCACATTTAACGTTCAGTAACGTTAATGGCGTTGCAACGAAGGGAAAAGTAATTAGTTAGATTACTGCGTTACTGAAAAAAATAACGTTGTTACCTAACGCCGTTCTTTTAAACGGCATTATTCCAAACACTGGTTAAGAAGGTGTAGTTAAAGATGTTATTAAAGAAATACTATATATACACACTATATATACTATATACACACATTTTATATATATATATATATATATATATATATATATATATATATATATAAAGAGAGAGAGAGAGAGAGAGAGAGAGAGAGAGAGAGAGAGAGAGTTCTCTACTCTTTGTCCATTTGGTTCTCGAACACCCCAGAAGCTGAAACTACAGATCAGCATTAGATGTTCAGTGCTGCATTCTGTGCGATTTGATACTGACTATGAGAATCATTGGTTAGACTTTATAATAACTTTAATTTACAAATCATTAATAAACATTATATAATGTTTAACATATCATTAGGTTATATTCACATAGCTAGAAATGAGATAATGTTCATGTTAATGTTTACTAATAATGAACTTACTTAACCCTACACAGCCAAATCTTCAGTGTTAAAGTACTAGTGTTGGGGACTTTTAGAATAAAGTGCTTAAGTTGTGGTGTTGAATTTTAGAGGATGAACACTAAATTAACTAGTGTAAACAGCCCCTTCTGGAAGTGTTAATAAGCAGAGTTACCTTTATTAACACGACTGAGTGTTAATAGTCACATCTGGGACATTTGCTCGTGTGGGTGTGCCTGACCCATCTGAAATATTTTTTAATTTTGGTACCGTGACAAAACTAGGCTGAACATAGGCCTACTGTATCAGTGCATTCTCTTAAAGTGACAGTCTTTATATAAATCGAACAGCAACAACAAAGAAATCACTCACTGCTCTTGATTGAAATGCTTTTGTAACTTTAATAAAGAATAATGTTTAATTTATACAGTCCAATATGGGATGTTGTTATACATTTGATTACTTTATTAAATTTCTGTACCTAAAAACTTATGCCAGACCTACCAAAAAAAAAAAAAACTGTTTATTGTTTGTATCTTTAATCTACTGTATTTATTTGTATGGAAGCATATGGGTAGCATTATTCAATTTGGGATATAATATGCAATATGCAATATGTAAAATGGCAATGCATTTCTGTATTTACATTTACATTTTCCCATACATTTGTGCAACGTTTGAGAGACAGAACTATTTGCTATTTGCACAGTTTTTTATCAGTGGGACAATATTCATACAATACTACAACCTAGAAATAATTTGCAGGTCTCAGCAGCACGAATTATGTGCCAAGCTACATCTGATTCAAATATTATGCTAATTAACAGTGAGCGGTGGTTTCAGACATGACAGTGCTTCACTCGCACTGACTCTTATTCTTGCCTGAAAGAATAAAAAGACCGAGCTGAAGGTGGAGCGATTCAACCAATCAGATGAAAGCAGCGTTTCAGCTCCACCCACAAGTGCGAGTGAAATATTGAAGCCATAAACCGAAATGATCAAAACGTACACGGACAAACTGTCTTGTCCATGTTTTCTCACTTGAATCCTCTTCTTGAGTATTGAGTCTCTTGACCTTCTGCAAGCCCCGCCTTGTTCACGCAGTGATTGATGTGGCGCGAGGGCGGGGACACATGATCGGCTTGGAATGCATTTTCAATGTGCACATTGAATTTTGCTACATTCATTGCGGGACACTGAATGAAAGTGCAATCGTAAGTGTCTTGACTGTGAGTGTTAATGCAATTAAGAAAAATAGCATTTGAATTATCATTTTGCCACAGTTTTTGCTTGAACATGTTGGACATATCTAATCATTTCTGTAATACATTTTCATTTTAATTTTGCAACTTATAAAGCCTTAAAATTAATATTCATTTTACATATTAAAACTGGTCTAGGAAATGGCAAATTAAAATTATGTAATTAAATTTTCATTTTCATTTTGCACCAAACGTTGCACAAATGTATTGCAAAATGTAAATGTAAATACAGAAATGCATTGCCATTTTACATATTGCATTGTCATTTTGCATATTACATCCCAAATTGAATAATGCTACCCATATGCTTCCATATATGTGTGCTGATTAATGTAACCATTTTAAAGTAAAAAAAAAGAAAAAAAAAAGAAAAGTTGTTTTGTTACAGCTTTTGGAGCAAGGGTGTTGCCATCTTGCAATTCCACAGTGTGTGTTCATCGGCGCGCACAGAAATGACCTATCACAATGCTTGAGTACTGCATTAAAATCTCTTTCAGAAAAGGTCTATCACAGTGTATTTAAAAAGGGTGTAAGTACCGCATTGAAATCTATTCTCTGCTGCCTCACGCATTAATGGATTAAAACAGTTTAATCTGTAAACAGACAAGGCTTAAAACACGTGAGAATAATAAACTTTATTGAGGAAGCAGCACAGGTACGATTGTTCAGAAAGGTGATTAGTTAAACACTATGTCCTGTAACAGGACTCCTGTTAACAGCAGGACAGCTAATTGTATTCACAGGTGAACATAAAATATGATACATAGAACTGGTGAAGTAGTCAGTGTAATGCATATGTCTTATGCAATGACTGTTTAGTGTTTAATGAGTGTTTAATGAGTGTTTAAAATGTGGAAAACAATTGTTTAAAACATCAACTGGCAAATTTTCTCCACAAAAGACTAATAGATGACTCACTAACTAAATAAACTCATGCCGAATGCTCCCAAACCGAACCTGAGATGAATTAAACTCAACAATGGCAGAGCCTTTATTTTGCTCAGGGACACATTTGTGTCTCACAGTGGATTCAAACCCAGGTCTCTCACACCAAAGGCATGTGTCTTATCTACTGCGCCAACAACACCCCAATATGATACAGCTAGGCCTGGCTCGGCTTGGCTCGGCACGGCACAGCATGGCACGGCTCAGTTTGCCAGGGGTCCCATTTTGCACATTTTGTACATTTTTCTAATGAAACACCTGACTCAACTCATCAGCTCATAAGAAGAAACTCCAGAGGCAGAATTTTTTAGACTGTGTCTTAAGATCTTATTTGACAATGAACCAAGTGGTAATCAGTCTTACTTTTTGGATTCAAAATTACATCAATCTTTGTTTTTATATAAATGATTTCTAAAAAGTTATGAACAGTTTTGCAACAAGAAAATAGATGGTTAAGAGTAGTCTTAGCAGTTTATGCAACTGGCATGACATAAAATGGGTGTCTGAGGGTGCTTTCACATCTCTAGTTCGGTTCATTTGGTCTGAACCAATGGCAAACAATTATATATTGTAGCATTTTTCAGCTTTTTTGGTTCCTTTTCACACCACACTGATTGCTTTGGTTCGAACCAGTTGAAACGAAATGGCAGATAGCACAGCGGCCATCGTTCATAACTTCAAGCAGAGGCGTGCATTAGTTCTTCTTAACTCTGACATGCTCATGGTCATCAGACCAAATTTCTATGAGGCTCCGCATCCCCTCCTTACTACTCCAAGTTTGTCCACGAGCTGCCATGCTGAAGTGCAAACTGTCAACAAACACTTCCTCATCCCATAATGCACAGCGAAGCTGACTACAGCAGCTGGTTTAATCCAAAAATGATCAGTTTTGCAGTTGAGTCTGTTCGAGGTCGGATCACTGTCTCACCACAAATGAACCGCTCCAGAGTTTGTTTGAAAGACCACCTCTTCAAGCAGGTCTCGGTACGCTAGTTTGGTCCGCTTCTGATGCGCACCCGAGTGCGATTGCTGCTTTCACAGCTGCTCAACACACCGCACCAAAGGGGGAAACAAACTCTGGTACGATTCAACCGAACTAAATGTGGCAGCTGTGAAAGCACCCTGACAACATAGAAATTTAGAATGTGCAATTGTGGGCGGACTCTATGAACAAAGTTGAGAAACACTGCTTTAGATGATGACCATTTATTACAATAGTTCTTTACTGTTGAGCTTTAAAACTGTCAAAAATATGTGTGATGTTCCTATGGCAATATGAGTTGTGAAATCCTCTCCTCGCAGATCCACTGAAAATCAAAATCACATGGAATATCATGCCACCCAAATGAAGTAGGCCACCTTGGGTCATTATACAAAATCACACCACAATTCTCTGTCATGTATCCATTTGGCTGTCCAAAACCCCATAACCTGAAAATACAGATCAGCATTAGAAGTTCAGTGCTGCTTTCTGTGTGATGCGATACTGACTGTCAGAATCATTTTAAGATAATAATCAGTTCAGTTCAGTGATTTCTCACCCAGAGGTCAGTGTGCTGCCATCAACCCATTTCCATCTGCCCTCCACTTCATTGTCAGTCAGACCAATATAGACGGTAGTTTTGTCAAACATTGTCTTAACAAAATCCTGAATAGATTAAACAATTACACATATCATAAACAGACAATAAACACATTTCATCTGACCATCTAACATTTAGCTGCTAAACACTATAAATTCGCATAAAACTAAAATATTTCACTCACATTTTCCTCTCTGGTGTTTATGATGATCAGATCTGCTCCTCTCTCTGTACAGTATCTTCTGCTCTCAGTCCAGCTCCTTGTCTCATTGGACATGTAGTAAAAACTTAATTGATAGTTAATCCATCCATCTGGAAACTCAACCAGTTCAGCTGTTAGTATTACACTCATCTCTCTAACTTATAACAGATACTCATAGATTTTATACATTGAAATTTACCCAAATCACAACCATACTTAAAAATGTCATTTTTAAAAATAAAAAAATTCTGTATTAACCTATTTATTTATTTTATTTTATTTATTTTTTTATTTTTTCAATGTGGAAGTAAGCTATTTTCTTTAAATGATATAGGATAAGAATAAAGTAAATGGTAAAACATTTGCATTACATTCCAGTTTGTTTATAATTACAACAATACACCTAAATAGTATAAGAAATAGCAGTTTGCAATTTCAAGCAGCATAAAGAGCTGTTTTGTAATTATTGTAAGCAGATGAGACTTGAAGCTGGAGACATTTAGCTTACAAATATTTTAAAAACAAGTGGATATCTAATAACTTACATTGAAAAAAAAAAACTTTACCAACAATCTGAAGTTCACTTCTTAGCTGTTCTTTCTCATTGGTCAGGTTTGTGTTCTTGAGTATTAGTTGTTCTCTCTCGTCGGTCAGGTTTGTGTTCTTGAGTGTTAGCTGCTCTCTCTCATTGGTCAAGTTTTCATTCTTTGATATGAGCTGTTGTCTCTCTTGAGTGAGTGTGACACACAGCACTATGACTGCAGTCAGCAGAAGAACACACAGCAGCACCAAACACAATACAGCTGCTCTGTAGTTTCTGATCCTCACTGAATCCATTCCTGAAGAAAAAACTTGCTGTTATTCTCTTTATTTATCTACTTAACACAGCACAACATCAGTTCAGAGACTCAAAACCGAGTGAATTATTAATATCAGTACCTGTGACTTCAGATGATTTTCCTTGCGTTGAGTCTTTTCCAGTTTTACCTCTTATAACATAATTTTCATAGAGATCATCAGTGCTTTTCCCATCTTCTCTGTACATTTTTCAAGTTTACTCCTAGATTTTCAGACAGTTTTGGTGTTGAATAATTTTCGTAGATATAATCAGTGGTTTTCCCATCCTCTCTGTACATTTTATATGTTTTTCCTAGATTTTCTTTTACACTTTCAGACAGAATAGGTGCTGACGTAAAACTAGTGTCTCTCCTGGAGTGGACTGTGGTGTGTTCCTCATCTGTGTTTGTGTTGCCAGTATTTATGCAGACAGTAATTACAACTAATTGCAGAAGTACACTGGATTTGTTTCCCCTTCTCTACAGTGTGAATTTAGTTTATTTTAATAGTATATAAACACATATATAAACAAATATAAATTAATTCATTGTCTTTATGTTTAAATTTATCAGGGGCTTGTCATTTTGACAGTGGGTGCTGCTGGAAATCTGCTGCTACATCAGCAGTCCAGAGCGGTGATCAGTTTACAGTATTAGCAGTGGCTACATTTACATATTTTTCAAGAAGTGTGAGTTATATGATGATTTTCAAGAAGGTAAACTTTTTTAACAGAACGGCTGTCAGTGACTGTTGAGATTTGTCAAATCCTAAACATCTTTTGGTTTCTGTAGTGCATTTCATTTAAATTAAATTAAATGAAAACACTTTTTTTATTGGTATATTGTATACTGTTTTGTAAATACTTGTTTTAAGGATGTTTAGAGATTTATACAGAAAAAACGTACTGAAAATACTGATAAAGAATTTTTAGGTAGTGTAAAAAAAAAAAAAAAAAAAAAAAATATATATATATATATATATATATATATATATATATATATTTCCCTTTCAGTCGGTCACTCTCTACGCCACGTCGGATGACCGACGAATATAGGATATCGCTTCGATAGACCAATCTACTTCGAGTGTAAACAAAACGAGCCAATGCACATTGGCATGCAATTATTGCATCCAGCTGCCGCTGATCACTGCGTGAGTATAAGAGGGCAGCAGGTGCAATGCATACCAGCTTTTCGCTTCGGAGCCGAGCGTTAGTATCGCTCTGCTCAACTGTGTCTGCTGTGAACTACGAGTTCAGCACGCTCTCGGAAGCTTCGTGTGTTGGCGAGACGGCGCTTCAGCGGCGGTCGTTCCTGTGTCGAGTGGATTGCAAACTTCAGGTTGCACTACCCCTGTCGTGTTGCAAGTGGCCAATTCCCCTGTGCGCCTCAGCACTAAAAGAGCATTTCCTAAAAGAGCAAATTTCTCTAAAAGAGCTTCACGGGTGCGTCTTTATAAAGACGGATCGTCCTTATAAGGATGCCGTTTCACCCTTGCGTTTCTGGGTGCTGTCGTTACCTGGCAACGGGTGATGGTCACGATCGCTGCCTCACGTGTCTGGGCGTCGAGCACGCTGAGGTGGCTTTCGTGGATGGTATGTTCTCACTGCGGGAATATGACCGTCTCGGAGCTGCAAACCAGGCTCCGCTACCTTCAGGGGGGAGGAGTCCCGTTGCCGCGGCCGCGATATGGGACTCGTTCTGGCGGCCGACAGACGAGAACCACTTCCCGCAGTAGCACAAGTGGTTTGAGGGTCACAGTGGTGGCAAACCCCGCTGGGAACCAATCCTCTGGGGACCACCACTCCTCTAGCACCTCCGATCCAGTGGAGCAACCCACTGAATGCGCTGGGCTCTCTTCAAGGAGCGTATCAGCGGTATCCAGTGGGACTCCCCCCGACCAGATGTTGATCTCAGCATCGGAGGGAGAGCTGTCGGATCACGGTTCGGCTGCGCTACAGTCCTCTGGGATGGTGACAAAGCCTGATTCGGATTCCGAAGTGGCAGCTATGCTTTCCCGGGCCGCCGAGAGCTAGGGCTCGAGTGGAAGCCCCCACCGCATCCCGAGCCCTCACGGCTGGATGATTGGTTTCTCGGGGTGGTGCGCGCTGGTTCTCAGCGCCCCACCCCAGTGCCTTTCTTTCCGGAAGTGCATGACGAGCTCACCAAGTCGTGGATGGCACCTTTTACTGCCAGAAACTAGCCGGTGGGCTCCTCCTCCCTCACCACCCTCAAGGGCGGTGCAGCGAAGGGGTATTCAGGAATCCCGTCGGTGGAGCGGGTGGTAGCGATGCAATTGTGTCCTAAGTCCGCCGCCTCCTGGCGTGGAGACCTGGTGCTCCCTTCCCGGGCCTGTAGGCACTCGTCTGGTCTGACCGGCAGTGCCTATGTGGCTTGCGGGGAAGCTGCTTCTGCCTTACACGCTATGGCGTTACTGCAGGTGCACAAGGCTAAGGCACTGAAAGACCTGCACGAGGGTGGTCACGATCCAGCGCTTCTGGAAGAGCTCCGAACCGCCACTGACCTTGCACTTCGAGCGACGAAGGTCACCGCGCGTTCGCTGGGTCGTGCGATGTCCACATTAGTGGTCCAGGAGCGCCATCTGTGGCTGGGTCTGGCAGACATGAGGGACACCGACAAGGTCCGGTTTCTCAATGCCAGTCTCAGTCTCAACTACTCAGACGATTGGCTGATACTAGCACAGTCTCGAGATCAGTTGTGCGAGCACAGGGATGTGGTGCTCTGGCACCTGAGCCTGTTGGGCCTTCAGGTCAGCTGGGAAAAGAGCAAACTCTCACAGAGGAACGTGCGCGGTCGGTGCTAGCCTGCTTGAATACGTTCAAGAGCAGGACAGCGGTCCCACTGAAACTCTTTCAGAGGCTCCTGGGGCATATGGTGGCCACAGCGGCACTTACACCCTCAAACCCACAAACCCTCACTCCGTGGTCAGATCTGACATTCCTCAGCAGATCTCCAGGCATGCTGTGGTTTACACGCATGCCTCCACCACCGCCAGGGGGGGGGCCACGTACAACGGGCATGCAGTCTCAGGGGTTTGGACGGGCCCGCAGCTGCAGTGGCACATCAATTGCCTATGCACATCAGTTGTTAGCAACGCACCTTGCCTTGAACCGTCTCAAAGGTTTCTTACGAGGCAAGCCGGTGCTGGTCCGATTGGACAACACTGCGACTGTTGCGTACATCAACCGCCAAGGTGGTCTGCGCTCTCGTCGCAACTCGCCCGCCACCTCCTCCTTTGGAGTCAGAAGGTTCTGAGGTCACTTCGTGCCGTTCACATTCCAGGCCTGCTCAGTCGTACAGCCGACGGGCTGTCTTGAGCAATGCTCCCGGGAGAATGGCGACTCCATTCCCTGACGATCCAGCTGGTTCGGAGGCGGTTCAGAGCCGCTCAGGTAGACCTGTTTGCTGCTCCAGAGACCTCTCACTGCCAGGTTTTCTACTCCCTGACCGAGGGAACTCTCGGCACGGACGCACTGGCACACAGCTGGCCGCGGGGCATACGCAGGTATGCGTTTCCCCCAGTGAGCCTTCTCGCACAGACATTGTGCAAAGTCCGGGAGGACGAGGAGCAAGTCTTGCTAGTAGTGCCATATTGGCCTACTCGGACCTGGTTCCCCAAACTAGTGCTCGTCTTGACAGCCCCTCCTTGGCCAGTTCCTCTGAGGAGGGATTTACTGACTCAGAGATGGGGCACCATTCGGCACCTGCGTCCAGACCTTTGGAAACTCCATGTTTGGTCCCTGGACGGGACGCGGAGGTTCTAGGTGACCTACCCCAAGAGGTAGTTAACACCATCACTTCGGCAAGAGCACCGTCTACGAGACACGCCTATGCCTTGAAGTGGAACCTGTTCGTTGAGTGGTGTTCTTCTCGCCGAGAAGACCCCCGAAGATGCCCGATTGTGGTCGTGCTATCCTTTCTGCAGCAAGGGTTGGAGCGAAGGCTGTCTCCCTCCACCCTCAAAGTCCAGGTTGCCGATATTGCTGCGTACCATGACCCTGTGAATGGGAAGTCTTTGATCATCAGGTTCCTTAGAGGGGCCAGGAGGTTAAATCCATCCCGGCCCCCCTGTATACCCTCTAGGGACCTGTCTCTAGTGCTTAAATCACTACAGCAGGCCCCATTCGAGCATTTGCATTCAGTTGAGCTAAAGTTTCTTTCATTGAAAACTGTGCTCCTGCTTGCATTGGCCTCCATCAAGAGAGTAGGGGACCTGCATGCATTCTCGGTCGACGATTCCTGCCTAGAGTTTGGGCCGGCTGACTCCCAGGTAATCCTGAGGCCCCGGCCTGGCTACGTGCCCAAGGTTCCCACTACACCCTTCAAAGACCAAGTGGTGAACCTGCAAGCGCTGCCCCTGGAGGAGGCAGACCCAGCCCTGGCTTTGCTTTGTCCTGTTCGAGCATTAAGGTGCTACGTGGACCGGACGCAAAGCTTCAGGACCTCAGAACAGCTCTTTGTCTGTTACCGAGGCCGGCAGAAGGGGAATGCTGTCTCTAAGCAGAGGATGGCCCACTGGATTGTGGATGCCATAACCTTGGCTTATCAGGCTCAGGATGTGCCCTGCCCGTTCAGGTTGCGAGCTCACTCAACTAGAAGTGTTGCATCCTCCTGGGCGCTGGCTCGTGGCGCCTCGCTGACAGATATTTGTAGAGCTACGGGCTGGGCGACCCCTAACACGTTCGCTAGGTTCTATAGCCTTCGTGTAGAGCCGGTATCCTCCTGTGTTCTCACCTCAAACGGGTAGTGGCACTGAGAGGCCCCGGTTAGTGTCGGCTTGCTAAAACTGCTCCAGAGTGTCCGTACTGTAGACCATGTTGAGATCCTCCATCACCCTAGGCAGCTGGACGCAGCGGAACGTCCGGCGCCAGGCCTTCATGATGAATCCGTGAGAACCATGGAAGGCTGGGCTCCATATTGAGACCTAAGCGGTACTCGTATGTGTATAGTCCACGGTATAGCCTTAGAGCCCGTGTTTCCCCGGCAGACTTCTGCCTTCCCAAGAGGGTTTTAATCACCTCAAATTTCTCCGTATACTCCTAAACGGATGCTATATGTGTATTTGCCTCCGAGACCTCCTTCGGAAGGATGGGGCTTCCGCAGCATCCCGGCTCCAAGCGGACCGGGTACGTTTTCCCAGTGTTATCCAATCTCACCCAGTGAAGTAGTGCTTTGACAATGGTGAGTGGAGCTACTTGTTCTGAGCCCTGGCCTACACCTAATAGGGGCGCAGGCGGCTCGCACAGGGCACTGGAAGGGGCAGCACCCATGGCGCTTTGATAGGGATCCCATATTCGTCGGTCATCTGACGTGGCGTCGAGAGTGACCGACTGAAAGGGAACGTCTCGGTTACGTATGGTAACCCTCGTTCCCTGAAGGAGGGAACGGAGACACCACGTCCCGTCGCCATGGTTGCTGTACCGCCGCTGAGCTGCCGGGTTCCCGGCTCGGCTCCTCAGCGAAAAACTGGTATGCATTGCACCTGCTGCCCTCTTATACTCACGCAGTGATCAGCGGCAGCTGGATGCAATATCGAAGCGATATCCCATATTCGTCGGTCATCCGACGTGGCGTCTCCGTTCCCTCCTTCAGGGAACGAGGGTTACCATGCGTAACCGAGACGATATATATATATATATATATATATATATATATATATATATATATATATATATATATATATATATATATATATTAATTAATAATATATGAATTTTTTTTCTAGCTTATTTGATTTTAAATTATACATAGAAATACATGATTAATTAGCATTGATAAGCTGAATATGAAGCACGTTTTTGGTGTTGTATTAAATTAAATTGTTACAAGTCTTTTGAAAATGAACTGTGAAATATTATCTGACGTGTATGTTAGTATGTGTATGACATGCAATAGAGTTATATTTTGTCACAGGTTTTTTTGTTGTGACAGGCTTCTAAAGTCATTATTATATTTAAAGCAAAATCATAAGTGGCCATGAAGGGCAATTAAAGGGATCTGTTCTCCATCCATTTCTTCTCCCATCCAATCAATTTTTTTTTTTTCATATGTCATCTAATCAGCTTGATTATTTTATTGCTGGTATGTCAACATGTTTGCCTTTTTACTTTGATCTTTCTTTAAACAGGATTAAGTTAAATTGCACTTACATTTCAATGTCTTAAGTGCAGCTACAGTGTTCTATCAGTGTTCTATCAAAAGTGTGTGTTATTTTATACATGTCAGGGTCTTGTTTAGAGACACACATAGTGTTTTATGTGCAACAGAGTTATAACGACCAAAAACCAAAAATCTTCCTCCACCATTTAATATTGAAACCTATAAGTATAACAATATTATTCTAAGTATTATTGTTATTATAATCTATTGTAATTATAATAATTATAAGTATATAATATACATCAAACTGGATATTTTAAAACAATTTGTGTCTTTTCAGGTTCGTTCTGTAGAAGCACAATTATTATTATTTTTATTATTATTTTTATTATTATTATTATTATTATTATTATTATTATTATTATTATTATTATTAACAAACTGAGACCTGGGGCTACTAATGTCAGTCCAGACCTGTGTCCACTGTTTTGGACCATTGCACCATAATATGTACACTAAAACTTACTGAGATCACAACCAAACTACACAGAATGTAGAAACCTGCCTATTTTACCAAGAATTGAAAGTTGATTTGTTAGCTGCTTTCTCTAATTCAACCAATTTCCATTCTGTATTATCAGATCATCTCTCTCTTCTGTGAGTTTGGTGATCTTGTTCTGTAGTTGTTGTCTCTCTTCTGTGTAGTTTGTGTTCTTTGTATGGATGTGGACACACAGCACTATGACTGCAGTCAGCAGAAGAACACACAGCAGCACCAAACACACTACAGCTGCTCTGGAGCTTCTGATTTTCACTGAATCTCATTTTGAAAATTAAAAATTAAAATGAGATGAAAACCAACAAAAATAAATTAAAGTGTAATAAAAATAATCCAAAAGTTTTAAGTCATCCAACAGTTTTGTGAGAGGGATTTTCAGTGAATAAGCTGATTCAGTTCATGATCTGAATAATTCAATTGAAAATTTGAGTTTGCACTGTTGCTATAGAGGTTAAAGGTTTTGTAGCACAGAGATATGTTACATCACTGAAAACAGCCACAAGTAATGCAGTTCATCACTTAAACAGGCTGGCGGCCGAAGAGCAACTCAAACGGTGTGAAGCCGGTGGAGGCCTGAGGGACCTCCCGAACACCGAACAGGACGAATGGCAGCATCTTGTCCCAGTCCCTTTTATCTTCGGCCATCACTCCGCGCAGCATCTCTTTCAGGGTCTGATTGAACCGCTCAACAAGCCCGTCAATCTGGGGATGGTACACAATGGTACGGAGCTGCTGGACCTTCAGGAGTTTGCAGAGGTCCGCCATCTTCTGGGACATGAACGGGGTGCCCTGGTCAGTCAGTATCTGGGATGGGATGCCGACCTGACTACAGAGCAGGAAGAGTTCCTGGGCAATGGCTTTGGTAGTGGCTTTTCGGAGGGGGATGGCCTCGTTGTAGCGGGTGGCATAATCCACGACGACCAGGATGTGTTCGTGCCCCCAGAAGTTCGTGCCCCGCTCGAAGGGCACCTCAATGATGGGCAGCGGTATCAGCGGGCTGGGGAGAGGGGTCTGTGCTGAAGTCCGCTGGCAGGTTGTTTCAATCGGTTGTCTGCGTGTTGCTCTCTGGAGAACCCTCCAGCACGTTCTCCGTGTGCACGGCGCAGCCTGCCAGCCAAGGTCGTGGCGGAGAGCGGGGTCGAGTGCCGGGAACCGCTGGCCTGCTCACCGGTCGCGGAGTGCCCTGCGGCGTGCGCCGCTCCTGGACCACCCTTCGGGGAAACAGCAGCGCTTTCTCCCCAACCTCCCGGTGTTGGGTGTCCTTCGCCAACTCGATGGCTTCCACCAGCTCATCCACGTTCCCTGGGTTCCGCATGCCGGCTGCCTGACGTAGCGGGCGGGGGCCGCTCAGCCCGTGACGAGCAGGAGCAGGTGTGACTGCTCGGTTTCCAGGGCAACGCTGATGAGAGCTCGGGACACGTGTCACAATATATAAAAAAAACATATTATAAAAAAGTAAGAAAGAGATGGTTCTTTCTTTAAAGAACCTTTGACTGAATGGTTCTTCTATGGCATCACTGTGAAGAACCTTTTGAAGCACCTTTATTTTTATAGGTTGTCACAGGGTTTCATGTTGTGACAGGCTTTTAAGTTGACATTTAAATATTTAAAGCAATTATATGTAAATCAAACCATAAGCAACTATGTAGAGGAACTACAGAGATCTCATCTCCGTCCGTTATATATATATATATATATATATATATATATATATATATATATATATAGTAATTTAATGAGAGTGCTTATTTTATTACTGTTGTGCCAGCATTTTTATGACATTTTGTATGTACAGTAAATTGTAATTGTGCTTACATACTTTACTTCTATAATATTTAGTGGAGGGGGGGGGGGGGGGGTAAGATTAGATGTGTTTTATCTTAACCAAAATGAGTATAACAGACTTGTCTCACATACTTTAAACCCATGAAAAATGCTTACAAACAAAACCTGAGATAAATTGAACTTAATAATAATGTCTGAGCCTAAACTCCTTTTAACACTTTTGTTTTATTCAAATTATTTTAAATACTGGAGTGACACAAAATGAGTTGTGAGCTATAACTGAATAAAGTACAAATAATAACCGAAGACTATAATCTCATTATATTGCAGAGAACTCTCTTGATGTTAATTGTTAATTTGCAAGACATTTCTGGTTGAATTATTACAAGTTTTATATTGCTAACCTTGTGTCATAAAGGTGTGTGATGCTCCTATGGCAGAAAGAACTGTGAAATCCTCTTCTCACAGATCCATTAAAAACGTTTTTTTTTTTTTTTTTAGATTTCATTTTACACTTTCATATTTTTGGTGTCAAACTAACCCTTGATTCCTTTTACGTTGGGAGAGTGAAAATGGAGTTGGAGATCCACTTGCAGTCTTTATTATAAAAGAGCACAGTAAATACAGGCAGGGTCAAAGACTTAACAACGTCATAAATAAGGGCATGGAGCAAATGATCATAAAGACAAGGAAAACAGTCCAAGGTCCAGACACAAGTAATGCAAGGCAAAAGACACAGACAAGGAAACAGTTGGAATTGAATAACCCCAGAACAATACACAATACGTGTAGGTGAGGTTGTGACTTAAATAGTCTTCCTGAGGGGAAAACTGGCAGAAGGTTAGATTAATGAACTAATAGCTAATCATTTTATGGTATCTCATGAGCAAAAAATATATAATAATAATATTAATAATAATATTTTAAGTGATTTTTTCTTATTTTACAAATGATCTGCCAATAGAGTGAGGAAAATACGGCAGTGGCTATTTACACTAAGTGGAATCAACATAGATTCTTAGCGATAGATCCTATTTACAGTTGGCTAAGTGCAAGTAGCTCTAGATGCTATTTACAGAAAAAAATGTACAGTGAAAATCATGATATATTCTATTTACCATGTAAAAGTAGCAGTTGTTTGCGACAGGCTAAGTGTAAATAGTAATTGGATGCTAGTTATACTTTATGCTGGCAGATACATTTGCACCTTAGTTTTGTTATACATTAACAGGATGCTATAATAACAGATTGTAAAAGCCGGACTCTAGCCCAATCAATCTTGTTACAAGCTAGTTTTCAGTGCCAAAACATTACTGCCTACAACACTGAAGTCGTTATTCACGTGTCGTATTTAACCTTATGTTTCAATGGACGGCGGACCTACAGTAGATTTGTAGATCCCCCAGGAAACAAGACTAAGTATCTTATATCATTTTCTTATATAGAGAATCAATCTTTATATATATATATATTTGTACTTGGGGTGGGGGGATACTTTAGTAAGAAGAGCATTTTTCCAGCGTGCATCAATGAAGTGTTTAAAAATGGGGAAGAGATCGAAAGAAACTCTTGGTTTATCGGGGAAAACCTGCTCCTGACCAGGTTAGGTTCATAGAGTAAGTTACTACGGTAACTGACTCTGAGTATAAGTTAGCTCTCTCTCAGAAACGGGCTTGACTTACCCTGCTTTTTCACGTTGGACAAACCTCCCGGTTTGAAACAGAAAACCTAGAGTTTCCCTCATTTCAGGGTTAACATACTCAGAGTTTTCGCTTAACCTCCTTTGTGAAACAGGCCCCTGGAGTCCCTTATGAAACAAAAATATATTGCAGTATATTGGAAAATATAATGTAATATATTAGGCATATATTCTTATATATTTCATATTTAATATTTATTTTTTTTCAAATGTATTGCAATATTTTGAAAGCGGCAATCATTTGTATATTTTGCAATATATAATATATGTATCATCAATATATAATTAAATGTATTCAAATATATAATATATTAGAAAATAAAAAGGGAAAATAATATATTACAATATATCACAAAATATTTTAAGAAATATATTAGTAAATATATTTTCCTTTTGTAAGGGGTGGACTGTGTTGTTATCATCATCTGTGTATGTGTGGGCAGTATTGATGCAGAAAGAAACTTCAACACAGTGCAGAAGTGTTTGCACTTCTCTACAGTGTGGACTTAATTATTTTTAATGGGATTTAAATGCATATATTAAGACATAGTCATTCATTGTCTTTATGCTTAAATTCATTTGTGACAAAATGCATTCATTCAGAGCATTCTTTAACATCATCACAGACAAGTCTTGAGTCACACATATTAGATGAGTTTAGGTTTGATGCCAAGTAAATACAAATTCATTGTTTTTAAGATCAGATGTTTGTTTCATCTTAATCATTATGTTTGCATTGTTGCAATCACATCTTACACACTCATTTATGAAAAATGAATACAAACCAAAAGCTGGGATGAATTAATACAAGTGCTGCAGTCTTAACTCCTGTTTAACACCTTCGTTTAATTCAAACTTGTTGTAAGTGCTGGAGTATTTCACAGTGACTGGTGATCTATAACTGAATAATGTAGCTACAAATAATACATGACTGAAATCTCACGTATAAATTAAAAAACTCTGCAACATTGCCTCACAAGGCATTTCTGGTTGAATGAAACACACTTCTGGAGTCCCGTTTTGCATATTATGTATTTAGGACATGAAATTGGGAGACTGACAAAGGAGTAATTTAAAATGTGCAATTGTGGGTGACTTCTAGAAACAAGGTTGAGAAACATTTTTAAATGATAATCAATTATTACAAAAGTTTTGATTGTTGCACTTGTGTCAGAAAGGTGTGTGATATTTTTCCTATGGTAGAATGAACTGTGAAATCCTCTTTTCACAGATCCATTGATAATTTTTATTGCATGCCTCATCAGACCACCCTACTCTATTTATCCACTCTGGTGGAGGCACAGCTACAGTCACAACACAGTCCTCATCATCTTGTTGGTTTCCATTTGGCTCTCCTTGCACCCAGAAGCTGAAACAACAGATCAGAATTTGATGTTCAGTGTTGTTTTCTGTGTGATATGATACTGACTGTGTGAATAATTTGTTTAATTCAGTAATTTCTCACCCAGAGGTCAGTGTGCTGTTATCAACCCATTTCCATGTGCCCTCCACTTCTCTGTCAGTCAGGCCAATATAAAATATACCATTACCAGACATGTTGTGAATGAAATCCTGAGCAGATAAAAAGGTAGCACATTTATATCAAAAATAGACACATTTCATCATCTCATCTCATATTCATCTGCTACACACTGTAAACACAATCTTTCACTCACTTGTTCCTCTCTGGTGTTTATGATGATCAGATCTGCTCCTCTCTCTGTACAGTATCTTCTGCTCTCAGTCCAGTTCTTCTTCTCTTTGGACATGTAGTAAAAACTGGACTGATAGCAAGTCCATCCAACTGTTAACAGAACCAGTTCAGCTGTTTTTTACTCCCATTTAAACTCATCAACCCAACTCCATCAGGCTTTAAAAATGTCTAGTGTTTCCACCTTATTTTTTTTAATGCGAAAGCTATTTTCTGTGAATGTGTGAGACCTATGTACAAAGCTACTGTAAAACAATTTGCACTGCAGATTGGTTTGTTTATAATTACAACAATACGTTAAATAATATTGTAAAAAACACCAGTTTATCAAGCAACCAGTTTATCAATACTGAAAGCAGAGACACTGAACTTCAGGCTACCTTAACTACACAGAGTAAAGAAACTTTACCACAGATCCGAAGTTCACTGGTCAGGTTTGTGTTCTTGAGTATTAGTTGTTCTCTTTCATTGATCAGGTTTGTGTTCTTGAGTATTAGTTGTTCTCTCTCATTGGTCAAGTTTTCATTCTTAGATATGAGCTGTTGTCTCTCTTGAGTGAGTGTGACACACAACACTATGACTGCAGTCAGCAGAAGAACACACAGCAGCACCAAACACACTACAGCTGTTCTGTAGTTTCTGACCATTACTGAATCCATTCCTGAAGAACAAACATGCTGTTATTCTCTTCATTTATCCACTTAACACAGCACAACATCAGTTCAGAGACTCAAAACCGAGTGAATTATTAATATCAGTACCTGTGACTTCAGATGATTTTCCTTGCGTTGAGTCTTTTCCAGTTTTACCTCTTATAACATAATTTTCATAGAGATTATCAGTGCTTTTCCCATCTTCTCTGTACATTTTTCAAGTTTACTCCTAGATTTTCAGACAGTTTTGGTGTCGAAGTAGCACTAGTGTCTCTCCTGGAGTGGACTGTGGTGTGTTCCTCATCTGTGTTTGTGTTGCCAGTATTTATGTAATCAGTAACTACAACTAATTGCAGAAGTACACTGGATCTGTTTCCCGTTCTTTACAGTGTGGATTTGGTTTACTGTAATGGGATTTAACTGCACTATAAAGACATATTTATTGTTTTTATGTTTCAATTCATTAGGGGCTTGTACATTTTGACAGTGGTTGCTGCTGGAAATCTGCTGCTACATCAGCAGTCCAGAGCGGTGATCAGTTTAAAATTTAAGGAGTGGCTATATTTACATGTTTTTCAAGAAGTGTGAGTTATATGATGATTTTCAAGAAGGTAAACTTCTGCTGTCAGTAACTGTTGAGGTTTGTCAATGCTTGTTTTAAGGATGTTTAGAGATTCAGGCTTCTGAAGTGATTATTATATCTAAACCTAAACCATGAGCGGCTTTTAAGGGGAATTAAAAGAATCTGTGCTCCATCCATTTCTTCTTCAGTTTTGTTGTTGGTGTTTATTTATTTATTTATTTATTTTGTCATCTAATCATATTGATTATTTCATTAACCCTTTTCCAAAATGCTTTGCCTTTATACTTTTTATCTTTGTTAAAACAAGATAAAGTTACATTGTACTTACATTTCAATTTCTTAAGAGCAGCTACACTTTTGAAGGCTATTTGCAATTACTGTAAGCATTATTTACTATTTTCACTTTTCTTTGCACTGAGTGTAGATAGTGGCAGACACTGTTTTTTTGTTGTTGTTGTTTGTTTTTGTTTTGTTTGCATGATGATAAATTGCACTAATTTCAAAATCATCAGATATGTCAGCAAGAGAGCAACTTGTGATAAAACTAATGGAAATAATATGTGAATGAAGATGTGAACTCTTGTATTAGGCACCGCGTAGGATTTAAATCAAACTTTGCTTATCAATACATACATAAAACGTGGATATACACCTATAAATTACTCACATATACATACATGCTACTCATGTTCAAAAATACATATATGAAATACATGTGCACACTTATATGAAATCGATACCTATACATATAATGTTTGCAATGTATGCAGCCACACTTGTGAATAACTTGCGCACAGATATAAACTTGACATGTCCATTCACAGACGTATCACTCGCGTATATGTATAAGCTCGATCCATGCGTGTACACCTACACACACTCGCACATATATATAAACTCGCTGCATACAAACACACTTGCACATACTCGCATATACATAAACTTGATCTGTGCATACTGTATACACCTATTAAACACTCGCACATACATAAAAAATAACATTTACTAACGTATGCAGGTTAGATAAGAAAGACATATGCTTTATTTGTGTACATATACATATGCAAGTGATTTCATATGTGGATGTGTGTGAACATTATATTGCAAATGGAAGGCTTTTCAGTATAAACGGAAGGCATTTCAGTGTAAAAGGAAGTCGTTTAAGCGTAAACGGAAGTGAATATACCCCATCTGCAATCATGGACAGGGATCGTGCTACAACTGAAGCAATTAGCATTTTTGCTAAATGTTCTTTCTTCGACCACTAATATAATAGCATGCAAACGATGCCATCATCATCCGTCTCTGTTCTGAAATTTTCGGTGTCTGAGATATTTTGTGCCACTGGGCGGAGCATACATGATTATTCATAAGTTTCCTGTTTTGCATTAAAGCGACTGATTTTCAAAAAGGTATTTTTTAGCATAGAAGAACATTATGCTTAGTGTATTTTTGTTTTTATTACTACTGTTAATATGCAAAATAATTTATAGATTGTGTCATGGTTTTAGTGATTATCATAATAATTTACCTGAGGTTGGCTATGCTCCAAATGAGCCTACAACAATTAAGCAATTTTATAATATTCTTATTTTATATAAATAAGAGTCCTCAAAATGCGTCGTTTAATAACTTTGTCAAACTGTATGATGATTATTCTGAGTCATTAGTATTTGTTTGCTCAATCATTCAAAAAATGTTTTTAATAACAAAACAAAAGCTGAATGTTTTTTTAATTTATTTTTTTTATTGCTCAAAAAATTATACATTTAGTAGACAAGTTTTGAAATCCACAACCTTGCAATACTTTAACAATGTTTTGCTTATTTACAAACTCATAACAATTAAAATGTTTTATAGTTTAATAACAAATGGCTATATTTTCATTTCAAAGATAAAAGTAGATTGCTTTTGCTGAATAAAGGCTTCAACTGATTCGGTGCTAGAATTTCGGTGTTTGGTTCCAAAAGTGCGGATTTCAGAGACAAAATGTAGTAAGACTTTAAAACTGGTTAAACAATACAACATTTGTGTCAAGTATAAGGCTATGCAAGATTTTTTTTATTTAGCTAATTTGTTTAACTATTACACTGATAAAGTACACATTCTGTTGGTCATCATCCATCATCCCCTGCATCAGAAAAAAAAAAAAAAAAAAAGTTAATTCTGAGAACGTTTACCCATGTCTTCATGTATGTGTGCAAAAGTGGCCTCATATATAACATTAGAAAATGTTAAGGCTCCCCCATTAGAATAGCTTCTGCAATCTAGGAAAAAAAATAACAGGCAAAAGTGCAAGTATCAAACTCTGATGATTTGTAACATATATATTAATTACAAACAAACAGCTTCTCCACATGAACTGTAGGCTGTCGTGCACTTCCATGAGACATCTTTTTTAAGGAGAAAAAAAGTTAGTTAAAAAAAAGACCAGAGTCTTTATGTCGTTCTTCTTTTCTCATCGTACAGTCTTACAATACAGTGAGCAAGTTTGTGCCAATATATGCTACACAACTTCAAACTACTTACTTTTAACAGCAAAACATAGCAATATGATAAAATATTTAACAGTTGCTGGCCCATTTACTTGTAGTTTATTCTAATGATAGCCTACCTCTGGCAAATCAGTGGCTGTAATCTTTGAGTAAACATTTAAAACAGCAAACAACTAATAACAATTTGTCAACTCATGAAGCAGCCTAACGCAATATTTTTACTCTAATAGCTTATCTTTCCCCACACATATGAACTGTGATCAAGCACAATGAAAAAACACGCAATAATTAAATCAGTGAAATGATAGAAAAGACAGATGCATTATCTGTGCTAGTCAGTTCGCCTCACTTGAGCGAACTTGACGCGCCCGCACCATGCTAAACATCTCATTTCCGGCACATGACCTCCACATTGACTTAACATTGAAATCATATGCGGCAGACGCTCAAGAGTGAGTGAGTAATCAAAAAACCTTTGCTTTAGCCTCAACTGAGTAAAACACCATATGTGTAACTTCGGCCATTCTCAGTGGTTTGACTGGTAGGGATGGGCATCGTTAAGGTTTTAATGGTATTACTACTCTTACCGATACTGTTTAACGGTCCGGTACTTTAACGGTATTCTTATAGGTACTTTGTGTTGTCTTACTTTGTGTTGTGTTAGGCAGTCAAAAACTTTGCATTTCTCTGTCTGCACCTTATGCACTTTTGAAAGATGCTGTGACAAATTGCTTGTGTTTCCGCCCTTACATGCAAAAATTTTGTTGCACTTATGACAACCAGCATTGTCTGCTTCAACTCTAGTGAAGTATAACCACACTTTGGAACATTTTACTGTCTCCGCCATCGTCACTCTTTTTATTAAGCGGGAGTGTTCGTACTGTAAGGGGCCGTTCACATATCGCGTATAAAAACATGTGGAAAACTCTAGGCACGCCGCTTTCTGATTTTTTCTCCCAAAGCCTTCGGGCACTTGCACTCCTGAGGAGTCTGCTGTTGCTGAGCAACCATGACCTGCTCTCTCCATGAAGATGCGGAAATTTCAGCAATGGATAAATGGATTTGCAGCACTAAAAACTGCTTGCACCGCGCTCGTTCTTGTTGTGTGTGTGTGTGTGTGTGACTGACAGGCAGCCTCTGCGGCGCGCATGAGAGATCTCGCAGATTTCACAGACAAACGTCTTAATAATATCGCAAATTAGAAATGTTTGGTAAGATAAAACATGCACGATAACATTATTAAGCAAATCTCTTCACAATCGTCACTCTTTATTTTTAAGCCGGAGTTTTCATACTGTTATTCGTGTGTGTGTGCCGCACTCGTTCTTGTTGTGTGTGTGTGTGTGACTGACAGACAGCCTCGCCGGCGCGCATGAGAGATCTCGCAGATCTCACAGACAAACGTCTTAATATGATCGCACATTAGAAATGTTTGGTGAGATAAAATGTGCACGATAACATTGTTAAGCAAAAATACATAGTACATTCATTTTTCCCCTCCAGTACCGAAAGCAGAACCGATACCGTCAGATCTTACTGATACTACGGCCTTTCATAATTTAGCCCCGGGGCCATTTTAATACTGGGTTTCGGTACCCATCCCTAGTGACTGGACACTAACTCTGTTTGTCATCATAGAAACAGATAATCAGATTGTGATGTTTATTCCCGCTTCAGTAATATGCTGAATATGCTGCCTTCCTTTGTTTCGACCATGGTTTTGACACACAGCTCCACTGCAGTGTTGCCAACTTCTTTCAGTAGAATGTAGCTAAACCCCGCCTGAAAAGATGCTAAATGTCGCTAGATGAAGTCATGCACTACTTATCATATTTATGGGGTAAGTGCGTTGTATTGTATTGCCTCCCTATGCTCACATACTGCATTTTAATTCAGCCAAATTCTCAATAAAACTGTTTTTATTACTATATTTTAATGTTTCTGCTGTCAGACAACGGAATCAATATTATAATGACTGAAACGCGGGCCATTAAGACTACATAACCAGCTCTCAAACATTAATCTGCACTAAAATACTGACATTGAATTAAAATACACATACGATAAAGTCAGTGGTTGTGCTACGACTGATGTCAGCTAAATTGAGTTAGAAGCAACACAATATATTTTTTTTGACTGAAAGTTCTGCTCCTCTATGCGCTCGCTGCACATAGCAGATGCAGAGAGAGAGAGGCTCGCACTGGGAAAGAGAGACCTTGCACTCGTGCGGCAGCACCAGAGTCCCAGAGACTAAATTATGATTGTCCAAAAAGTCGCTAGATTTGTCGCTAGTCACTTTTTAGGAAAAAAAAAAGTTGCTAAATCTAATATAATATTCATTTCGAAAGAGAAGACAATGATGAATAAAGTTGTAGTTTTTGTTATTTTTGGACCAAAATGTATTTTTGGTGCTTCAAAAAATTCTAACTGACCCTCTGATGTCACATGGACTACAGTACTTAATGATGTTTTTCTTACCTTTCTGTACATGGAAAGTATACTGTACACACAGTTTCAATGGAGGGACTGAGAGCTCTCAGACTAAATCTAAAATATCTTAAAATGTGTTCCGAAGATAAACGGATTTGTAACGACATAAGTTATTAATGCCATAATTTAGATCTTTCAGTGAACTAACCCTTTAACTGAGTAACCGGTGTGGTAATATGGTAGCATGCCTACCTATAGAGATAGATTCGCCGTTTGATAGTCTGATAGTGAGCAATTTTGATTCTGAGTTTTGAGTCTGTTGCTAACTTTCATTAAAATATCTTAATTTCTGTGCAGCATAAAAATAAATGTATACAGTTTATCACAGCAGTAGAGTAAGTTATGACCATTTTTGGGTGAAGACATACTTTTAAACTCTCTTTGGCTTTGAAAATGCTTTTAAACACTTGTAAAATCAAACGCTCCCATTGTAGACAATCACAGACATATTTGTTGAGTGCAGTACCACAATGGCCAATCAGAGGCATTTATCAATCTACTCAACAGTGTTCAAAATGCATTTTTGGGTGAACCAACCCCTTTTAAAGGAGTATTTCACATACAAAATTCTGTCATCATTTACACTCCCTGTTGTGATTTTAAACCTTTATGAATTAATGTCCTCAGCAGAATTTTGAATAATGTTGGAAACAGAAGAGCACAGCCCCAATTCACTATTATTGTATGGACAAAAAAAGTGGGTAACACTTTATAATAACTGCATGCTATTAATCATTAGTTAAGCATTGGGAAACAGTTAATTCATAATTTATAAAGCATTAATAGACATTTATAAAGCAGTTTATAAATACAAATATAAATGCTTTATACCTGATTTAAGAGCATATCTATAATGTATTTAATAGTTGTTTTTTCATACTTTATTAATGATCAATTTATCATTTCTAAATTAAGTATATAAGCATTATTTACACACCAGTTATTAAGGAGTTGTCAGTGGTTCATAAGATCACTTAGAAATTGTAAGTAAATGATTAATAAACAATTTAAATGTGCATTCATACATCTTTTTATTCAGACATATAGTAATAGTTACTTATAGTGTTAATAAATGGTTTATTAACATGTATTTCTACTGTAATTCAGGGTTAATTCAGGTAGTTATAAAACATATGTAGTTGTTAGTTAACTATTTTTGTGAGCTCATCTAAAGTGAGGACTATTTATGCCTTGTAAAGCTTTTACAAATGAGATTTAAAGGCTGTTAATATTTCTATGTTCAGTATCACTGTGTTGTGTTTGTTCCTGTTTTTTGTTTGGAAGATAACTGAGCCTTTAAATATCCTTTATAAATGCGTTACAAGGCATAACTAGTCCTCACTTTAGATGAGCTCACATAAATAGTTAACTCACCACTACTAAATGCTTTATAACTACCTGTATTTACTACATTTCTTGTGATCTTATGAATCACTGGCAACTCCTAAATAACTGGTTTGTAAATAATGCTATACTTCATTGAGAAATGATAAATTGATCATGAATAAAGTATGAAATTACACATTGTAGATATGCTTTTAAATCAAGAATAAAGCATTAATATTTGTATTTTTAAACTAATTATGACTGTCTATTAATGCTTTATAAATTATGAATTATCTGTTTACTAATGCTTAATTAATGATTAATAGTGTGCAGTTATTATAAAGTGTTACCAAAAAGGGAAGTGAATGGGGTGCTCTTAACAACATTCTTTAAAATATATTATGTTGTGTTCTGTGGAAGAAAAGTCATACAGGCTGATGTTTAAATTATAACAATTACTTGAACTACTTTAAAGTGATATGTCACTACCAAATAACATTTTCCCCACGTTTTACTCACCCTCAAGGCTTGAGAAGACCTTTAAGACCACAGAGCCGTGTCAAGCAGTTCTTTGATCGATGGATGCACTATTTGAAGCTACAAAAAGTCAACAATGAACTCCCATTCTACTGCTTGGAAGTAAAATGATACATAAGATTATAACTTTGCCTGTATTGTTCTTCAAAAATATAACCATATTCAGTTGGGATGCCTTGAGGGCGAGTAAAACATGGGGAAATGTTGATTTGGTAGTGAAATATCACTTTAAGGCAAATATGGTTGTACAAAATTTCAGTAGTTTGCATTGTCTGCATTACCTGGTATTCTTTGATCAGACAGCTTGCATCTTCACCAAGGTACGTGATCAGGCGCTTCAGCAGGCACTCTCTTCTGATGTCTACAGTATGTCCAAACTCTTCAAAATGTTCAAGATATATTTTTTATTAGACCATAACACTACTAAATTTATTGCCACAAGCAAATGTGTTCGCATGTAACCAATACATGATCCATAACTTTAATAGTGTCCTTAGTTTTTACACGGAGAACTCCACCTTTGCTCCTAATAACCTGGGGAAGCTGAGAAGTTGTCTGTCCAAAGAGAAAAAAATTGGCATTAATCTGTAAGAAAGAGAAACAGAAAATAGACTTCTAAATTTTTTTAAATATTTTAAATTGAAAACTAGTTGTAAAAATACATATACACACACAAAGCATTAAGATAAATAAATAACAACTATTCACTGCGGGTAATGTCAAGTGACATTGCAAAGGTTCATAAAAATAACTATTACAGCAGGTAACTTCTGGTGACTTTTTAAGCAAGATCAGGGGGACGTGGATCTGATCACCCTCACAGTTGTCCACTGCATCAATGGCGGTCATCGATACATCTGTGGAAATAATTAAACATTTTTACATTAGTACTTACAATATATCATGAGAATTAATATATGATGGGACCCGAACTTAGAACAGTGTGTGTGTGAGAGAGATGCATTTGAAACAAAACCGTATACACACTCTTGTTGTGCTCAAACGTAGGTCAATATCTGAATGAGAAATGTAGCTAGCTGGCCTGCTATCACCAACAATCTCTCTAACAGGAATAATGTTAGTTTTTGTAATGTACCATAATATCTTGTACTACCGTAAATATAAAATAAATAGGTGGACAATGGTAATCATGGAAATTCGTTGTACTTCGTTAACTGCTTGTTACTGATCTTATATGTATTCATAGAACGGACTTCATAAATCGAATGTTAGGCAAGCAAACACATACCTAGTTAAGTTAAGGTAAGCTTACCCGAATCTGACAACCTTTTCATCGTACATCGTACATCGTAGCCGAGCCATTTCAGTCGCCTTCCCATCCATGAAATGGTATGAACACACCTAAGGGAGCTTGGGTGGGCACTTCAAATTTAGTGCCTTCATCCATTGCCTCAGGTGCTTCTCTTCTTTAGGTGCTGGGTGCAAATTGTAAAGTGCACCAGATCACTCTGACCGCTTCACATTGTGTTTGTTACATCCTTGTTGCAATTGTTTTTTGTTTGTTTTTTTTAATACAATTGATATGCAGCCCATAACTGAGCATATAATATGATATATTTGTGTTCTGTTTTCTAGCCAATAGCTTAGGTACGTCAGGTCCCTCAGCCAGAAGTAAGATGACAAAACGAACGCAATGGTGGCACCGTTGTTGCCATGGAAAATAAGGTGAATACCTTGCGCACATGATCGTCATGCTCTGATAAGCGCTCAACTGTTTTTCCTATCCAGACTAGCCCGGATGTTACCGTGTGAATATTTAACTTGAATTTTTTTATCTGAATTTGAGCAGTCGAATTAGACTGATGTTTTCTTTGAAAAAATTTAACTTGAAATTTGAGATCTGAATTTTAGCAATCAAATCTGATCAACTTGAATCTATTTAATCTGAAATTCTGTAAGTTGATTTATTTTTTTATCTGAATTTGTGAGCATTGAAAAATATTCATCGAAATTCAGGTTTTGAGAGCTAAATTCGAAACAAATAAATTCAGATAAATATTTTCAAAATAAAATAATTTCAAAGGGGTGAATTCAGATTTTCAGCAGCCCCAACCTCCCGCAGTATGTTATCTGAACCAATCAGGTTGCTGCGCACCTACTGTAAGTGGAGCACGAGAACAGACCAGTCTGGGCATATGCCTAACTCTAGGTTCACACACTCTGTCTGTGATGCATAGCCTTTTTTTTTCGAGCCCATGTTAATGGATCAGAACGTTCACACTGCACGCGGTAAAAAATGAGAACAGCAAAGGTTATAAATAGAAAGGTGCGAAAAGATTTAATATCTTGCACATAATCACAGAGAGAGTTGTGAGTGCACAGGACATAGGTTGAGTGAGAGGAGACATTTTGTAAGGTATCTGAGCCTTATACGGTCTATGATCTGAGCACGCGCGTCTGGTTTTGTTAACAGAGCAAATCTGTGTGCAAGTGGATAGATTCGTGCTTATGCATTATTTTAAATTGCTTTCGCATTACAATAAAGCGCTCTCGTTGCTGCTTCTGAACCGCATACACTTAACTTACTTTATACGCACTGCAGATGGAGTACGTGTGAACCTTGGGCAATAAATATATGGGGCAAAACATAAAACACCCGAGGCACTGCTACATTGAGCTTTATGACCAATGCATGCCAAAAAAAATAAAAAATGCCATGTGTCTAGATTTTGTTTGACATCTTTACTTAGTGATTATTTTGATTTAAGTCTGTTCTAGAGACATGTTACAACTTTTTGATTAAGCTCTCATTGGTTTTCTTTTGGAAATATGTTTCAAATTTATACTGAATGCATTTATGACTGTAAAGCATGCCTGTGTGTGTGTCAAAATCGTGATTAAAATCGAAATTGCAAAATTGATAAAAAAAATCGTGATAGTTTTTTTTTGGCCATATCGCACAGCCCTACAATGCACGCAGATTGCCTCATCAGAGACATCGCGTGCGTGCTCTTCACCCAAACAAATGACGCAAAGATTGTGTGTGTCATCGGGTGTCTAGTTTCGAGCATCGATTGCTAGTAGTTGCACAGTATCATGATAGACAGAGAAAGATCGCTCTTTCCGGTTCTTTCAGTAGCGCAGTTCAATTAAAATTCTATTTAATTAAAAAACATTTTTTACTGGTAAATTTTACACAGTTTTTGTAAATACTTTTATAAAGGATATTTAGATGTTTATACTGGGGAAAAAAAGTCAAAATACTGATTAAGATATGTTCTGGTAGTGTAAAAAAAAAAGTCTTAAAACAATATAATATAATAAATTCTAGTTTATATGATTTAATTTAAAATTATACAATGAAATGCATGATTAATTAGCACAGATAAATAGCTAAATTTGAAGCATGTTTTTGGTGTTGAATTAAATGTAATTTACACATTTACATGTAAGTCTTTTGAAATTGAACTGTGAAGTGTTTTGATCTGATGTGTACTGTATGTTAGTATATGTATGACATGCAATAGGTTATATTTTGTCACAGGTTTTCCTGTTTTGATAGGCTTTTAAAGTGATTATTATATTTAAAGCTAAACAATAGTTGGCTATAAAGGGGAACTAGGGATCTGTTCTCCATCAATTTCATCTTCCGTTTTTTTTGTCATCTCATCAGGTTGATTATTTTATTACTATGCCAACATGCTATGCATTTTTACTAAAAGAGGTGTGTTAAAACATGATTAAGTTAAAAAGTGCAGCTACAGTTTTGAAGGCTAATTGCACTTACTGTAAACATTATTTACAATTTTCACTTTTCTTTGCACTGAGTGTAAATAACGGCAGATACTTGCACCCAAGTGTATTTTTGTGTGTAATTATAGTATGTAATGTATAAACAACATGTTCAGTTTGTGATCATAAACCATTCATATCAATACCTATTAAATTTACATTAGACACGTAATTTACAGTAAAGGGCTTGAGCACCCATAGGAATCACTATTATTTTCCACAAACCAATAAACCAACTGACCAATAAATAAGTTTCAGGATCCCCTCTAAGTGTTGGTTTTCACGTTGGGCACCAGCGGGTCATCATACATATAGAATTACTATTATATTTAGCATTAACACAAACTGATAGACCGGCTTGTGCTTTCAGTTTTATTATTATTATTATTAGTAGTAGTAGTAGTAGTAGTAGTAGTAGTAGTAGTAGTATTTTTTTTTTTTTTTTTGCTAACTTCAAAATCATCAGATATGTCAGCAAGAGAGCACCTTGTGATAAGACTCATGGAAAGAATATGTTAATGAAGACGTGAACTCTTGAGAAACTAACACCAAGAATAATTAAACATTGAGTAATTGAGCAGCCTTAACTCATTTTTAACACCTTTGTTTTATTAAAACGTGTTTTAAGTACTGGAGTGTTTCACAGTGACTGGTGATGTATGACTGAAAAATGTACAAATATTAAATGAAGACTGAAATCTCATGTATAAATTGAAAAACTCTGCGACATTCCCTCACAAGGAATTTCTGGTTGAATGAAACACACTTCTGGAGTCCCATTTTGTACATGAAATTGGGAGTCTGACAAAAGGAGACATTTAAAATGTGCAGTTGTGGGCGTCTTCCAGGAACAAGGTTGAGAAACGCTTTTAAATGATAATCAATTATTACAAAAGTTTTGATTGTTGAACTTGTGTCAGAAAGGTCTGTGATGTTCCTATGGCAGAATGAACTGTGAAATTCTCTTCTCACAGATCCATTGATAAGGTTTATTACATGCAACATCAAGCCACCCTACTAAATTACCCCACTCTGGTGGAGGCACAGCTACAGTCACAACACAGTCATCGTCTACAATGCCTTGTACTCCATTTGGCTCTCCTTGCGCCCAGAAGCTGAAACAACAGATCAGAATTTGATGTTCAGTGCTGTTTTCTGTGTGATATGATACTGACTGTGAGAATAATTAGTTTAATTCAGTAATTTCTCACCCAGAGGTGAGAACATGTGTGGTTTTATCAACCCATTTCCATGTGCCCTCCACTTCTCTGTCAGTCAGGCCAATATAAAATATACCATTACCAGACCAGTTGTGAATGAAGTCCTGAGCAGATAAAAAGGTTGCACATTTATATCAGAAATAGACACATTTCATCTAACCATCTCACATTCATCTGCTACACACTGTAAACACAATCTCTCACTCACTTGTTCCTCTCTGTTGTTTATGATGATCAGATCTGCTCCTCTCTCTCTACAGTATCTTCTGCTCTCAGTCCAGTTCTTCTTCTCTTTGGACATGTAGTAAAAACTGGATTGATAGCAAGTCCAATTAACTGTTAACAGAACCAGTTCAGCTGTTAGCGTGTTATCCCCATTTACACTCATCTGTCTGTAACTTCTAACAGATAGTATACTCATATATTATGTACACTGAAAGTTACTGCGACCACAACCCAACTCCATCATGCTTTAAACATGTCTGATGTATAGCAAATAAATACATTGGTTAAAGAATCTGTACCACAGAAATGAAGTTCAGTTCTTAGTTGTTCTCTATCATTGTTGAGGTTTGCGATCTTGAGTATTAGCTGCTCTCTCTCATTGGTCAGGTTTTCATTCTTAGATATGAGCTGTTGTCTCTCTTGAGTGAGTGTGACACACAGCACTATGACTGCAGTCAGCAGAAGAACACACAGCAGCACCAAACACACTACAGCTGCTCTGTAGTTTCTGACCATCACTGAATCACTTCCTGAAGAACAAACTTGCTGTTATTCTCTTTATTTATCCACTTAACACAGCACACATCAGTTCAGAGCATCAAAAACCGAGTGAATTATTAATATCAGTACCTGTGACTTCAGATGATTTTCCTTGCGTTGATTCTTTTCCAGTTTTACCTCTTATAACATAATTTTCATAGAGATTATCAGTGCTTTTCCCATCTTCTCTGTACATTTTTCAAGTTTACTCCTAGATTTTCAGACAGTTTTGGTGTCGAAGTAACACTAGTGTTTCTCCTGGAGTGGACTGTGGTGTGTTCCTCATCTGTGTTTGTGTGGCCAGTATTTATGCAGACAGTAACTACAACTAATTGCAGAAGTACACTGGATCTGTTTCCCCTTCTCTACAGTGTGGATTTAGTTTATTGTAAAGGGATTTAACTGCACTATAAAGACATATTTATTGTTTTTATGTTTCAATTCATTAGGGGCTTTGACAATGGGTGCTGCTGGAAATCTGCTGCTACATCAGCAGTCCAGAGCGGTGATCAGTTTAAAATTTAAGGAGTGGCTACATTTACATTTTTTTCAAGAAGTGTGAGTTATATGATGATTTTCAAGAAGGTAAACTTCTGCTGTCAGTAACTGTTGAGGTTTGTCAATGCTTGTTTTAAGGATGTTTAGAGATTCAGGCTTCTGAAGTGATTATTATATCCAGTGGCGGCTCCAGACAATTTTGATTGGGGGGGCAATGGGGGGGTCCTGGTCTTTTCAAGGGGGGTCTCATGAAAACCAACAAAAAATACAGTGGACATGGCTAATAACTGCATATTTCTGCTACTAAACAACAAAAACACCTTTGCAATGTAAACAAATGACAGGCTATATTTGTTATTCATATCCTTCACACTGCACTTTCATGTCAGGTATATTATGCATTTTTATTGACATTGATATTTTTACATTTATTTCCAGAGAGATATTATTGAGTTTACAGGCTAAAGTGGTCTTGCTGTTGTAAACACTGTTGCTATTGTAGAAAAAATATTTGCATCACATTTAAAATATAATTATATTTTAATTCATTTCTGAATTGTTTTTATTTTTATAATGATAATTCAGAGAATGAGAAAATCTGAGTAAGCCTTACCAGTGTTGTGATAATTATGTTTACGTGTTAAAAATAAATAAGAACTGTAATATAATAAAAGTTTATTCAAATAACATAAAAAAGACCAGACCCCTCGATGCATGTGAAACTTTTCTCCCTCAAACAGCACGCTTGTGTTACTTCTACACTACAGCAAAGAGTATAGAAGTTACTTCTATACTCTTTGACTACAGGCTACACACTGCAATATAAACAACGTATCTGCATGTTCTCACATCACATCGTTCTTGTAAAATAATAATAAGTAAATAAACACCAAAATCACTTCGCTGAGAATGAAACACCACTTACCAGCTGCAACGATGTTGAAAATATCCTCTAGCAATTAAGAAATGCGCGTGCAGCATGAGGAATCTTCCTGGTTGGATGAGGTCGTAGTCAGGTGAACGGTCATCATGTTGGTCATTTTATTTACGGCTAAATTATTATTAATAAATTGTACTAATATTATGATTGGGCATGGGCAGGCATTCACAAAAGTTTATGTTATTACAAAAAAAAAAAAGAGGAAATTTTGCTTTGACAAAAGGGCACTTAAGGGGCAAAGGAGCAGGTGCTCAAGTGAACCGGTTCTTTCGGACAATTCGATCAAATAAACCAGCTGAAAAAAAAAAAATGGTTCACCGTTTCTTTTTCGCTCGATGTAATGCCGTCATTGGCGATGATTGCCCTTCATTCAAGCCTTTGGTTTACCCGCGCTTATAACATTAGCACAGAATCAGTTCAGAATCAATCACCAAAAGAATCAGTTCGGTTCAGATGCTCTCTGTGTCAGTCTGCTTCACACTGAATCACGCATCAGCTCATCTGTTCTCGAATCGGACACGTCCGACAGAAACGGTTCTCGGTTCAGTGTATGAATAAATGTCGAAATAATTATTATTTATTATTGTTCTGCGTAGTTTGAAGAGAAACATTTTTGGATCTTTATCCCGAATATATATATTTTTTTATCAGGAAGAGGCTGGGGGGTCAAATGGGGGGTCAAGGCATTTTTTGGCAGGGTCTTGAGACCCCCCAAGACCCCCCCCTGGCGCCGCCGGTGATTATATCTAAACCTAAACCATAAGCGGCTGTTAAGGGGAATTAAAAGGATCTGTGCTCCATCCATTTCTTCTTCAGTTTTGTTGTTGGTGTTTGTTTATTTATTTATTTGTTTTGTCATCTAATCATATGGATTATTTCATTTACCCTTTCCCAAAATGCTTTGCCTTTATACTTTTTATCTTTATTAAAACAAGATAAAGTTACATTGCACTTACATTTCAATTTCTTAAGAGCAGCTACAGTTTTGAAGGCTATTTGCAATTACTGTAAGCATTATTTACTATTTTCACTTTTCTTTGCACTGAGTGTAGATAGTGGCAGATACTGTTTTTTTTTTGTTTTTTGTTTTTTGTTGTTGTTGTTTGTTTTGTTTTGTTTGTATGATGATAAATTGCACTAATTTCAAAATCATCAGATATGTCAGCAAGAGAGCAACTTGTGATAAAACTAATGGAAAGAATATGTGAATGAAGATGTGAATTCTTGTATTAGGCACCGCATAGGATTTAAATCAAACTATGCTTATCAATACATACATAAAACGTGGATATACACCTATAAATTACTCACATATACAGTATTGTTCAAAATAATAGCAGTACAATGTGACTAACCAGAATAATCAAGGTTTTTCGTATATTTTTTTATTGCTACGTGGCAAACAAGTTACCAGTAGGTTCAGTAGATTCTCAGAAAACAAATGAGACCCAGCATTCATGATATGCACGCTCTTAAGGCTGTGCAATTGAGCAATTAGTTGAATTAGTTGAAAGGGGTGTGTTCAAAAAAATAGCAGTGTGGCATTCAATCACTGAGGTCATCAATTTTGTGAAGAAACAGGTGTGAATCAGGTGGCCCCTATTTAAGGATGAAGCCAACACTTGTTGAACATGCATTTGAAAGCTGAGGAAAATGGGTCGTTCAAGACATTGTTCAGAAGAACAGCGTACTTTGATTAAAAAGTTGATTAGAGAGGGGAAAAGCTATAAAGAGGTGCAAAAAATGATAGGCTGTTCAGCTAAAATGATCTCCAATGCCTTAAAATGGAGAGCAAAACCAGAGAGACGTGGAAGAAAACGGAAGACAACCATCAAAATGGATAGAAGAATAACCAGAATGGCAAAGGCTCAGCCAATGATCACCTCCAGGATGATCAAAGACAGTCTGGAGTTACCTGTAAGTACTGTGACAGTTAGAAGACGTCTGTGTGAAGCTAATCTATTTTCAAGAATCCCCCGCAAAGTCCCTCTGTTAAAAAAAAGGCATGTGCAGAAGAGGTTACAATTTGCCAAAGAACACATCAACTGGCCTAAAGAGAAATGGAGGAACATTTTGTGGACTGATGAGAGTAAAATTGTTCTTTTTGGGTCCAAGGGCCACAGGCAGTTTGTGAGACGACCCCCAAACTCTGAATTCAAGCCACAGTACACAGTGAAGACAGTGAAGCATGGAGGTGCAAGCATCATGATATGGGCATGTTTCTCCTACTATGGTGTTGGGCCTATTTATCGCATACCAGGGATCATGGATCAGTTTGCATATGTTAAAATACTTGAAGAGGTCATGTTGCCCTATGCTGAAGAGGACATACCCTTGAAATGGTTGTTTCAACAAGACAATGACCCAAAACACACTAGTAAACGGGCAAAGTCTTGGTTTCAAACCAACAAAATTAATGTTATGGAGTGGCCAGCCCAATCTCCAGACCTTAATCCAATTGAGAACTTGTGGGGTGATATCAAAAATGCTGTTTCTGAAGCAAAACCAAGAAATGTGAATGAATTGTGGAATGTTGTTAAGGAATCATGGAGTGGAATAACAGCTGAGAGGTGCCACAAGTTGGTTGACTCCATGCCACACAGATGTCAAGCAGTTTTAAAAAACTGTGGTCATACAACTAAATATTAGTTTAGTGATTCACAGGATTGATAAATCCCAGAAAAAAAAAAAAATGTTTGTACAAAATAGTTTTGAGTTTGTACAGTCAAAGGTAGACACTGCTATTTTTTTGAACACACCCCTTTCAACTAATTGCCCAATTGCACAGCCTTAAGAGCGTGCATATCATGAATGATGGGTCTTGTTTGTTTTCTGACAATCTACTAAACCTACTGGTAACTTGTTTGCCACGTAGCAATAAAAAATATACTAAAAACCTTGATTATTCTGGTTAGTCACATTGTACTGCTATTATTTTGAACAATACTGTACATACATGCTACTCATGTTCAAAAATACATATATGAAACACATGTACACACTAATATGAAATCGATACCTATACATATAATGTTTGCATTGTATGAATACACACTTGTGAATAACTTGCGCACAGATATAAACTTGACGTGTCCATTCACAGACGTATCACTCGCGTATATGTATAATCAATCCATGCATGTACACGTACACACACTCGCACATACAGATAAACTCGCTGCATACAAACACACTTGCACATACTCGCATATACATATAAACTTGATCTGTGCATACTGTATATACCTATTAAACACTCGCACATACATAAAAAATAACATTTACTAACGTATGCAGTTTAGATAAGAAAGACATATGCTTTATTTGTGTACATATACATGTGCAAGTGATTTCATATTTGGATGTGTGTGAACATTACATTGCAAACGGAAGGCTTTTCAGTATAAACGGAAGGCATTTCAGTGTAAAAGGAAGTCGTTTAAGCGTAAACGGAAGTGAATATACCGCATCTGCAATCATGGACAGGGATCGTGCTACAACTGAAGCAATTAGCATTTTTGCTAAATGTTCTTTCTTCGACCACTAATATAATAGCATGCAAACGATGCCATCATCATCCGTCTGTGTTCTGAAATTTTCGGTGTCTGAGATATTTTGTGCCACTGGGGGGAGCATACATGATTATTCATAAGTTTCCTGTTTTGCATTAAAGCAACTGATTTTCAAAAAGGTATTTTTTAGCATAGAAGAACATTATGCTTAGTGTATTGTTGTTTTTATTACTACTGTTGATATGCAAAATAATTTATAGATTGTGTCATGGTTTTAGTGATTATCATAATAATTTACCTGAGGTTGGCTACGCTCCAAATGAGCCTACAACAATTAAGCAATTTTATAATATTCTTATTTTATATAAATAAGAGTCCTCAAAATGCGTCGTTTAATAACTTTGTCATACTCTATGATGATTATTATGTGTCATTAGTAATCGTTTGCTCAATCATTCAAAAAATGTTTTTAATAACAAAACAAAAGCTGAATGTTTTTTTTATTTATTTTTTACATGAACTGGAATATAAACATTCTTAATCTCTCAATTTTTTATTTTTTTTTATTGCCCAAAAAATTATACATTTAGTAAACAAGTTTTGAAATCCACAACCTTGCAATACTTTAACAATATTTTG
Source organism: Carassius auratus (assembly GCF_003368295.1). NCBI lineage: Eukaryota > Metazoa > Chordata > Actinopteri > Cypriniformes > Cyprinidae > Carassius > Carassius auratus. The sequence goes on along the minus strand of NW_020523915.1, from coordinate 66,741 downwards.
CTTATTTACAAACTCATAACAATTAAAATGTTTTATAGTTTAATAACAAATGGCTATATTTTCATTTCAAAGATAAAAGTATATTGCTTTTGCTGAATAAAGGCTTCAACTGATTCGGTGCTAGAATTTCGGTGTTTGGTTCCAAAAGTGCGGATTTCAGAGACAAAATGTAGTAAGACTTTAAAACTGGTTAAATAATACAACATTTGTGTCAAGTATAAGGCTATGCAAGTGTTTTTATTTAGCTTATTTGTTTAACTATTACACTGATAAAGTACACATTCTGTTGGTCATCATCCATCATCCCCTGCATCAGAAAAAAAAAAAAAAAAAAAAAAAGTTAATTCTGAGAACGTTTACCCATGTCTTCATGTATGTGTGCAAAAGTGGCCTCATATATAACATTAGAAAATGTTAATGCTCCCCCATTAGAATAGCTTCTGCAATCTAGGAAAAAAAATAACAGGCAAAAGTGCAAGTATCAAACTCTGATGATTTGTAACATATATATTAATTACAAACAAACAGCTTCTCCACATGAACTGTAGGCTGTCGTGCACTTCCATGAGACATCTTTTTTAAGGAGAAAAAAAGTTAGTTAAAAAAAAGACCAGAGTCTTTATATCGTTCTTCTTTTCTCATCGTACAGTCTTACAATACAGTGAGCAAGTTTGTGCCAATATATGCTACACAACTTCAAACTACTTACTTTTAACAGCAAAACATAGCAATATGATAAAATATTTAACAGTTGCTGGCCCATTTACTTGTAGTTTATTCTAATGATAGCCTACCTCTGGCAAATCAGTGGCTGTAATCTTTGAGTAAACATTTAAAACAGCAAACAACTAATAACAATTTGTCAACTCATGAAGCAGCCTAACGCAATATTTTTACTCTAATAGCTTATCTTTCCCCACACATATGAACTGTGATCAAGCACAATGAAAAAACACGCAATAATTAAATCAGTGAAATGATAGAAAAGACAGATGCATTATCTGTGCTAGTCAGTTCGCCTCACTTGAGCGAACTTGACGCGCCCGCACCATGCTAAACATCTCATTTGCGGCACAGGACCTCCACATTGACTTAACATTGAAATCATATGCGGCAGACGCTCAAGAGTGAGTGAGTAATCAAAAAACCTTTGCTTTAGCCTCAACTGAGTAAAACACCATATGTGTAACTTCGGCCATTCTCAGTGGTTTGACTGGTAGGGATGGGCATCGTTAAGGTTTTAATGGTATTACTACTCTTACCGATACTGTTTAACGGTCCGGTACTTTAACGGTATTCTTATAGGTACTTTGTGTTGTCTTACTTTGTGTTGTGTTAGGCAGTCAAAAACTTTGCATTTCTCTGTCTGCACCTTATGCACTTTTGAAAGATGCTGTGACAAATTGCTTGTGTTTCCGCCCTTACATGCAAAAATTTTGTTGCACTTATGACAACCAGCATTGTCTGCTTCAACTCTAGTGAAGTATAACCACACTTTGGAACATTTTACTGTCTCCGCCATCGTCACTCTTTGTATTAAGTGGGAGTTTTCGTACTGTAAGGGGCCGTTCACATATCGCGTATAAAAACATGTGGAAAACTCTAGGCACGCCGCTTTCTGATTTTTTCTCCCAAAGCCTTCGGGCACTTGCACTCCTGAGGAGTCTGCTGTTGCTGAGCAACCATGACCTGCTCTCTCCATGAAGATGCGGAAATTTCAGCAATGGATAAATGGATTTGCAGCACTAAAAACTGCTTGCACCGCGCTCGTTCTTGTTGTGTGTGTGTGTGTGTGTGTGACTGACAGGCAGCCTCTGCGGCGCGCATGAGAGATCTCGCAGATTTCACAGACAAACGTCTTAATAATATCGCAAATTAGAAATGTTTGGTAAGATAAAACATGCACGATAACATTATTAAGCAAATCTCTTCACAATCGTCACTCTTTATTTTTAAGCCGGAGTTTTCATACTGTTATTCGTGTGTGTGTGCCGCACTCGTTCTTGTTGTGTGTGTGTGTGTGACTGACAGACAGCCTCGCCGGCGCGCATGAGAGATCTCGCAGATCTCACAGACAAACGTCTTAATATGATCGCACATTAGAAATGTTTGGTGAGATAAAATGTGCACAATAACATTATTAAGCAAAAATACATAGTACATTCATTTTTCCCCTCCAGTACCGAAAGCAGAACCGATACCGTCAGATCTTACTGATACTACGGTCTTTCATAATTTAGCCCGGGGGCCATTTTAATACTGGGTTTAGGTACCCATCCCTAGTGACTGGACACTAACTCTGTTTGTCATCATAGAAACAGATAATCAGATTGTGATGTTTATTCCCGCTTCAGTAATATGCTGAATATGCTGCCTTCCTTTGTTTCGACCATGGTTTTGACACACAGCTCCACTGCAGTGTTGCCAACTTCTTTCAGTAGAATGTAGCTAAACCCCGCCTGAAAAGATGCTAAATGTCGCTAGATGACGTCATGCACTACTTATCATATTTATGGGGTAAGTGTGTTGTATTGTATTGCCTCCCTATGCTCACATACTGCATTTTAATTCAGCCAAATTCTCAATAAAACTGTTTTTATTACTATATTTTAATGTTTCTGCTGTCAGACAACGGAATCAATATTATAATGACTGAAACGCGGGCCATTAAGACTACATAACCAGCTCTCAAACATTAATCTGCACTAAAATACCGACATTGAATTAAAATACACATACGATAAAGTCAGTGGTTGTGCTACGACTGATGTCAGCTATACTTGCTTGTAAAATTGAGTTAGAAGCAACACAATATATTTTTTTTGACTGAAAGTTCTGCTCCTCTATGCGCTCGCTGCACATAGCAGATGCAGAGAGAGAGAGGCTCGCACTGGGAAAGAGAGACCTTGCACTCGTGCGGCAGCACCAGAGTCCCAGAGACTAAATTATGATTGTCCAAAAAGTCGCTAGATTTGTCGCTAGTCACTTTTTAGGAAAAAAAAAAGTTGCTAAATCTAATATAATATTCATTTCGAAAGAGAAGACAATGATGAATAAAGTTGTAGTTTTTGTTATTTTTGGACCAAAATGTATTTTTGGTGCTTCAAAAAATTCTAACTGACCCTCTGATGTCACATGGACTACAGTACTTAATGATGTTTTTCTTACCTTTCTGTACATGGAAAGTATACTGTACACACAGTTTCAATGGAGGGACTGAGAGCTCTCAGACTAAATCTAAAATATCTTAAAATGTGTTCCGAAGATAAACGGATTTGTAACGACATAAGTTATTAATGCCATAATTTAGATCTTTCAGTGAACTAACCCTTTAACTGAGTAACCGGTGTGGTAATATGATAGCATGCCTACCTATAGAGATAGATTCGCCGTTTGATAGTCTGATAGTGAGCAATTTTGATTCTGAGTTTTGAGTCTGTTGCTAACTTTCATTAAAATATCTTAATTTCTGTGCAGCATAAAAATAAAATGTATACAGTTTATTACAGCAGTAGAGTAAGTTATGACCATTTTTGGGTGAAGACATACTTTTAAACTCTCTTTGGCTTTGAAAATGCTTTTAAACACTTGTAAAATCAAACGCTCCCATTGTAGACAATCACAGACATATTTGTTGAGTGCAGTACCACAATGGCCAATCAGAGGCATTTATCAATCTACTCAACAGTGTTCAAAATGCATTTTTGGGTGAACCAACCCCTTTTAAAGGAGTATTTCACATACAAAATTCTGTCATCATTTACACTCCCTGTTGTGATTTTAAACCTTTATGAATTAATGTCCTCAGCAGAATTTTGAATAATGTTGGAAACAGAAGAGCACAGCCCCAATTCACTATTATTGTATGGACAAAAAAAGTGGGTAACACTTTATAATAACTGCATGCTATTAATCATTAGTTAAGCATTGGGAAACAGTTAATTCATAATTTATAAAGCATTAATAGACATTTATAAGCAGTTTATAAATACAAATATAAATGCTTTATACCTGATTTAAAAGCATATCTATAATGTATTTAATAGTTGTTTTTTCATACTTTATTAATGATCAATTTATCATTTCTAAATTAAGTATATAAGCATTATTTACACACCAGTTATTAAGGAGTTGTCAGTGGTTCATAAGATCACTTAGAAATTGTAAGTAAATGATTAATAAACAATTTAAATGTGCATTCATACATCTTTTTATTCAGACATATAGTAATAGTTACTTATAGTGTTAATAAATGGTTTATTAACATGTATTTCTACTGTAATTCAGGGTTAATTCAGGTAGTTATAAAACATATGTAGTTGTTAGTTAACTATTTTTGTGAGCTCATCTAAAGTGAGGACTATTTATGCCTTGTAAAGCTTTTACAAATGAGATTTAAAGGCTGTTAATATTTCTATGTTCAGTATCACTGTGTTGTGTTTGTTCCTGTTTTTTGTTTGGAAGATAACTGAGCCTTTAAATATCCTTTATAAATGCGTTACAAGGCATAACTAGTCCTCACTTTAGATGAGCTCACATAAATAGTTAACTCACCACTACTAAATGCTTTATAACTACCTGTATTTACTACATTTCTTGTGATCTTATGAATCACTGGCAACTCCTAAATAACTGGTTTGTAAATAATGCTATACTTCATTGAGAAATGATAAATTGATCATGAATAAAGTATGAAATTACACATTGTAGATATGCTTTTAAATCAAGAATAAAGCATTTATATCTGTATTTTTAAACTAATTATGACTGTCTATTAATGCTTTATAAATTATGAATTATCTGTTTACTAATGCTTAATTAATGATTAATAGTGTGCAGTTATTATAAAGTGTTACCAAAAAGGGAAGTGAATGGGGTGCTCTTAACAACATTCTTTAAAATATATTATTTTGTGTTCTGTGGAAGAAAAGTCATACAGGCTGATGTTTAAATTATAACAATTACTTGAACTACTTTAAAGTGATATGTCACTACCAAATAACATTTCCCCCACGTTTTACTCACCCTCAAGGCTTGAGAAGACCTTTAAGACCACAGAGCCGTGTCAAGCAGTTCTTTGATCGATGGATGCACTATTTGAAGCTACAAAAAGTCAACAATGAACTCCCATTCTACTGCTTGGAAGTAAAATGATACATAAGATTATAACTTTGCCTGTATTGTTCTTCAAAAATATAACCATATTCAGTTGGGATGCCTTGAGGGCGAGTAAAACATGGGGAAATGTTGATTTGGTAGTGAAATATCACTTTAAGGCAAATATGGTTGTACAAAATTTCAGTAGTTTGCATTGTCTGCATTACCTGGTATTCTTTGATCAGACAGCTTGCATCTTCACCAAGGTACGTGATCAGGCGCTTCAGCAGGCACTCTCTTCTGATGTCTACAGTATGTCCAAACTCTTCAAAATGTTCAAGATATATTTTTTATTAGACCAAAACACTACTAAATTTATTGCCACAAGCAAATATGTTCGCATGTAACCAATACATGATCCATAACTTTAATAGTGTCCTTAGTTTTTACACGGATAACTCCACCTTTGCTCCTAATAACCTGGGGAAGCTGAGAAGCTGTCTGTCCAAAGAGAAAAAAATTGGCATTAATCTGTAAGAAAGAGAAACAGAAAATAGACTTCTAAATTTTTTTTAATATTTTAAATTGAAAACTAGTTGTAAAAATACATATACACACACAAAGCATTAAGATAAATAAATAACAACTATTCACTGCGGGTAATGTCAAGTGACATTGCAAAGGTTCATAAAAATAACTATTACAGCAGGTAACTTCTGTTCACATTGTAAAGGTTAAATAACTATTACAACAGGTAACTTCTGGTGACTTTTTAAGCAAGATCAGGGGGACGTGGATCTGATCACCCTCACAGTTGTCCACTGCATCACTGGCGGTCATCGATACATCTGTGGAAATAATTAAACATTTTTACATTAGTACTTACAATATATCATGAGAATTAATATATGATGGGAACCGAACTTAGAACAGTGTGTGTGTGAGAGAGATGCATTTGAAACAAAACCGTATACACACTCTTGTTGTGCTCAAACATAGGTCAATATCTGAATGAGAAATGTAGATAGCTGGCCTGCTATCACCAACAATCTCTCTAACAGGAATAATGTTAGTTTTTGTAATGTACCATAATATCTTGTACTACCGTAAATATAAAATAAATAGGTGGACAATGGTAATCATGGAAATTCGTTGTACTTCGTTAACTGCTTGTTACTGATCTTATATGTATTCATAGAACGGACTTCATAAATCGAATGTTAGGCAAGCAAACACATACCTAGTTAAGTTAAGGTAAGCTTACCCGAATCTGACAACCTTTTCATCGTACATCGTACATCGTAGCCGAGCCATTTCAGTCGCCTTCCCATCCATGAAATGGTATGAACACACCTAAGGGAGCTTGGGTGGGCGCTTCAAATTTAGTGCCTTCATCCATTGCCTCAGGTGCTTCTCTTCTTTAGGTGCTGGGTGCAAATTGTAAAGTGCACCAGATCACTCTGACCGCTTCACATTATGTTTGTTACATCCTTGTTGCAATTGTTTTTTGTTTGTTTTTTTTTATACAATTGATATGCAGCCCATAACTGAGCATATAATATGATATATTTGTGTTCTGTTTTCTAGCCAATAGCTTAGGTACGTCAGGTCCCTCAGCCAGAAGTAAGATGACAAAACGAACGCAATGGTGGCACCGTTGTTGCCATGGAAAATAAGGTGAATACCTTGCGCACATGATCGTCATGCTCTGATAAGCGCTCAACTGTTTTTCCTATCCAGACTAGCCCGGATGTTACCGTGTGAATATTTAACTTGAATTTTTTTATCTGAATTTGAGCAGTCGAATTAGACTGATGTTTTCTTTGAAAAAATTTAACTTGAAATTTGAGATCTGAATTTTAGCAATCAAATCTGATCAACTTGAATCTATTTAATCTGAAATTCTGTAAGTTGATTTATTTTTTTATCTGAATTTGTGAGCATTGAAAAATATTCATCGAAATTCAGGTTTTGAGAGCTAAATTCGAAACAAATAAATTCAGATAAATATTTTCAAAATAAAATAATTTCAAAGGGGTGAATTCAGATTTTCAGCAGCCCCAACCTCCCGCAGTATGTTATCTGAACCAATCAGGTTGCGGCGCACCTACTGTAAGTGGAGCACGAGAACAGACCAGTCTGGGCATATGCCTAACTCTAGGTTCACACACTCTGTCTGTGATGCATAGCCTTTTTTTTTCGAGCCCATGTTAATGGATCAGAACGTTCACACTGCACGCGGTAAAAAATGAGAACAGCAAAGGTTATAAATAGAAAGGTGCGAAAAGATTTAATGTCTTGCACATAATCACAGAGAGAGTTGTGAGTGCACAGGACATAGGTTGAGTGAGAGGAGACATTTTGTAAGGTATCTGAGCCTTATACGGTCTATGATCTGAGCACGCGCGTCTGGTTTTGTTAACAGAGCAAATCTGTGTGCAAGTGGATAGATTCGTGCTTATGCATTATTTTAAATTGCTTTCGCATTACAATAAAGCGCTCTCGTTGCTGCTTCTGAACCGCATACACTTAACTTACTTTATACGCACTGCAGATGGAGTACGTGTGAACCTTGGGCAATAAATATATGGGGCAAAACATAAAACACCCGAGGCACTGCTACATTGAGCTTTATGACCAATGCATGCCAAAAAAAATAAAAAATGCCATGTGTCTAGATTTTGTTTGACATCTTTACTTAGTGATTATTTTGATTTAAGTCTGTTCTAGAGACATGTTACAACTTTTTGATTAAGCTCTCATTGGTTTTCTTTTGGAAATATGTTTCAAATTTATACTGAATGCATTTGTGACTGTAAAGCATGCCTGTGTGTGTGTCAAAATCGTGATTAAAATCGAAATTGCAAAATTGATAAAAAAAATCGTGATAGTTTTTTTTTGGCCATATCGCACAGCCCTACAATGCACGCAGATTGCCTCATCAGAGACATCGCGTGCATGCTCTTCACCCAAACAAATGACGCAAAGATTGTGTGTGTCATCGGGTGTCTAGTTTCGAGCATCGATTGCTAGTAGTTGCACAGTATCATGATACACAGAGAAAGCATCTTTCCGGTTCTTTCAGTAGCGCAGTTCAATTAAAATTCTATTTAATTAAAAAACATTTTTTACTGGTAAATTTTACACAGTTTTGTAAATACTTTTATAAAGGATATTTAGATGTTTATACTGGGGAAAAAAAGTCAAAATACTGATTAAGATATGTTCTGGTAGTGTAAAAAAAAAAAGTCTTAAAACAATATAATATAATAAATTCTAGTTTATATGATTTAATTTAAAATTATACAATGAAATGCATGATTAATTAGCACAGATAAATAGCTAAATTTGAAGCATGTTTTTGGTGTTGAATTAAATGTAATTTTTGTTGAAGTCTTTTGAAATTGAACTGTGAAGTGTTTTGATCTGATGTGTACTGTATGTTAGTATATGTATGACATGCAATAGGTTATATTTTGTCACAGGTTTTCCTGTTTTGATAGGCTTTTAAAGTGATTATTATATTTAAAGCTAAACAATAGTTGGCTATAAAGGGGAACTAGGGATCTGTTCTCCATCAATTTCATCTTCCGTTTTTTTGTCATCTCATCAGGTTGATTATTTTATTACTATGCCAACATGCTATGCATTTTTACTAAAAGAGGTGTGTTAAAACATGATTAAGTTAAAAAGTGCAGCTACAGTTTTGAAGGCTAATTGCACTTACTGTAAACATTATTTACAATTTTCACTTTTCTTTGCACTGAGTGTATTTTTGTGTGTAATTATAGTATGTAATGTATAAACAACATGTTCAGTTTGTGATCATAAACCATTCATATCAATACCTATTAAATTTACATTAGACACGTAATTTACAGTAAAGGGCTTGAGCACCCATAGGAATCACTATTATTTTCCACAAACCAATAAACCAACTGACCAATAAATAAGTTTCAGGATCCCCTCTAAGTGTTGGTTTTCACGTTGGGCACCAGCGGGTCATCATACATATAGAATTACTATTATATTTAGCATTAACACAAACTGATAGACTGGCTTGTGCTTTCAGTTTTATTATTATTAGTAGTAGTAGTAGTAGTAGTAGTAGTAGTAGTATTTTTTTTTTTTTTTTTTTTGCTAACTTCAAAATCATCAGATATGTCAGCAAGAGAGCACCTTGTGATAAGACTCATGGAAAGAATATGTTAATGAAGACGTGAACTCTTGAGAAACTAACACCAAGAATAATTAAACATTGAGTAATTGAGCAGCCTTAACTCATTTTTAACACCTTTGTTTTATTAAAACGTGTTTTAAGTACTGGAGTGTTTCACAGTGACTGGTGATGTATGACTGAAAAATGTACAAATATTAAATGAAGACTGAAATCTCATGTATAAATTGAAAAACTCTGCGACATTCCCTCACAAGGAATTTCTGGTTGAATGAAACACACTTCTGGAGTCCCATTTTGTACATGAAATTGGGAGTCTGACAAAAGGAGACATTTAAAATGTGCAGTTGTGGGCGTCTTCCAGGAACAAGGTTGAGAAACACTTTTAAATGATAATCAATTATTACAAAAGTTTTGATTGTTGAACTTGTGTCAGAAAGGTCTGTGATGTTCCTATGGCAGAATGAACTGTGAAATCCTCTTCTCACAGATCCATTGATAAGGTTTATTACATGCATCATCAAGCCACCCTACTAAAGTACCCCACACTGGTTGAGGCACAGCTACAGTCACAACACAGTCCTCATCATATTGTTGGTTTCCATTTGGCTCTCCTTGCGCCCAGAAGCTGAAACAACAGATCAGAATTCGATGTTCAGTGCTGTTTTCTGTGTGATATGATACTGACTGTGTGAATAATTCGTTTAATTCAGTAATATCTCACCTGGTGTTCAGTATGCTGCCATCAACCCATTTCCATGTGCCCTCCACTTCTCTGTCAGTCAGGCCAATATAAAATATACCATTGCCAGACATGTTGTGAATGAAGTCCTGAGCAGATAAAAGGTTGCACATTTATACCAGAAATAGACACATTTCATCTGACCATCTCATATTCATCTGCTACACACTGTAAACACAATCTCTCACTCACTTGTTCCTCTTTGTTGTTTATGATGATCAGATCTGCTCCTCTCTCTGTACAGTATCTTCTGCTCTCAGTCCAGTTCTTCTTCTCTTTGGACATGTAGTAAAAACTGGATTGATAGCAAGTCCAATTAACTGTTAACAGAACCAGTTCAGCTGTTAGTTTGATATACCCATTTACACTCATCTGTCTGTAACTTCTAACAGATAGTATACTCATATATTATGTACACTGAAAGTTACTGTGACCACAACCAATTCCATCATGCTTTAAATATGTCTGATGTATAGCAAATAAATACATAGGTTAAAGAATTTTTACCAATGAACTGAAGTTCTCTTCTTAGCTGCTCTCTCTCATTGGTCAGGTTTGTGATCTTGAGTATTAGTTGTTCTCTCTCGTTGGTCAGGTTTGTGTTCTTGAGTGTTAGCTGCTCTCTCTCATCGGTCAGGTTTTCATTCTTAGATATGAGCTGTTGTCTCTCTTGAGTGAGTGTGACACACAGCACTATGACTGCAGTCAGCAGAAGAACACACAGCAGCACCAAACACACTACAGCTGCTCTGGAGCTTCTCTTCCTCACTGAATCACTTCCTAAAAATAACAGACACTGTGTTATGTTAGTTTATTCTACATTTCTCTATCCAAATTATACCAGCTTTAATGAGTAAATGTTTTTGCAATTAATCTCAGTTACCTGTGAGTTGAGGTGTTTGGGTTGTCGGTGTTTGGTTGTCAAAATCCTCTTTGTCTTTCTTATGTTTCATATCTCGTACAGCCTCAGCACTCACATAGATATCAACCTCCTTCTCTATTCTGTCTTCTGAGTCCATTATCGAACCTGTGTCCATACCTTCATTATAATGCCCAGACATTTTCCATGCAGGTTTTGATGGTTATTTTGAAGCGTAAATGAGAAGTATTAAACAAAACTATAAGTCCTATCAACCAAACTAATACTGTTTCCTAAGTGCTATTTCGTTGTACTGCTGATACGTTGTGTGTTTGTGGTAATGGTTCATGTATTTATACTAAAAGGAACTTGCAATATGCAGGAAGTTAACACAAATGTCACAATCTTCTGAGATGGGATTGGTGAACTTAAATTAGTGACATTTAATGTGTAACCCTGCAAGAGCCTTTAATATCAAATATAAAATTGATTTCTACACATTTAACATTAGCACCACTCTTGGAATTTAGCAAGTTCTTGAGGACTCATGAATGATCCTGAAATATAAATTCAGAAATAATTATGTTGTGTGGAGAGATGGCATGAAAAAATGAAACACATTTTCTGGTTGCACTTTATTTTACAGTACGTGTACTAACATGTACTTATAGTGTACTTACAGTGTATTTATCTAAGAAAGTTCTAGTAATACAAGGTAACTACATGGGGTAGGGTTAGGTTTAGGGGTAGGTTCAGGGTTAGTACCTAGTTATTATATAGTTATTGTTATTACTATTATAAGTACATAGTATGTGCATGGGGAACAGGACTGTAAAATAAAGTGCTACCCTTTTTTCTCTCTCAGGATATCTCACAGTATGTGGGAAAAAGACTTTGCAAACTTCACAACTTCTCATTCTATTGTCAGAAGATCGAGCACAGAAGACAGATGAACTCAAATTATATTTTGGGCAAGCAAATGCTCTTAATTTTTCTTTTATCCAATTGCTCACTGGCATGTGACTCATGGGTTCAGTTAAATCAAACAGATATTGAACACACACAGAGTCAGACGTTCTTCTATATTAGAGAATGGTTCTAACTACCAGCCTGTCAAGATGCTTCATCGTGGCTGCTTTCTTCTGCGGCTTCAGAAAAGCCAAACTCAGCAGGCAAGCCAGCTAAAACTATTATGTTGTTAAACTGTCAGACAACTTTTCCCTCCTCTCTGTCATTTACTTTCTCTTCGTCTCTCCGTGCAATTTCTCCCACCTGAGGTTTTAATTGTCAGAGCAACTGAAGTGACATGACAGAAGTCATTTTGTGGTCCATTATGTAAAAGACAGGCCCAACAATTAGAATGTCACTGAAAAGCATTGTTCTAAAACTTCCCATTTGTTAAAGGTAATCCTCCTGAAAAATGCACACTTTGCTTCAGTCATTGGGTTATACATGTATGTCTTTTAAGGAGATACAGTGCGCAATGTTATTTTTAATCAGTAAGTATGTATGCATGTATTTATTTATAATTAAAACATTTCTGAATGTCTTTAAACAAGGTACATATACAGTAAGATTTTGGGCTGTTTAAAGCATACATTCTTAATGTATTATGTGTTTTCCCCCAGTATTCAGCATGTACTGTATGTGTGAAAATATTAATAATTATTTGAAAATTAATCTCTTAATTTGTCTTTATCAAAATATTTTCCTGTATTTATTTTTATTTTTACAGGTGCATTCTTTTTAGAAAGTAAAGTAAAGTAATGTTATTTCTTACAAACAAATTCTAATATTTCACAGTATATTACCTTATATCTGATGCAGTTTGCAGTTTACAGGATGTTGTGGCTTCAAGTGTAAGTGTAAGGCTTCAAAGAGTATGAAGTCCTGTTAATGTTATGTTAGGGACATACTGTACAAAGTTATCGGAAGTGCAGTTTCCTCTTTTCTCTACAAACCACAAACTAGAGGAAGTTGGTTTTAGCACTATTAACAACATAAATAACAGACTTTGTCCCCATACAGTCTCATATCTCTGATGGGCAAAATTATCTTAAGATGTTTTCTGTGGTGCTATATTGTCAAATATGTTGATTCTCAGAGCTTATATATTCTGAATTATACATTACGCTGTCTCTATAGAGAGGACATTTAAAATGGCCTCTGCTTATTTTTCCAACATTTTGATTGGCTGCTACCCTGGAGCGTGTATCAGGTCTTTGTCTTGGTTGACAAGAAGTCAGGCATGAAGGATATGACATCATAATGAGTCGGTGTTATCATGGCTTTTAGAAGGCTCACACACCGAGGTTTGAGTGACTGGTGTAGGAAGGCAGACGCTATTATTCATCCACATTAGAGGGCAGCTTTCTAATGGTGATTGAGTTTGTTTCGTTTGGCAAAAGCAGGAAAAATGCCACCGGCTCCACTGATGAGGGTCCTTGATTAGGCCTCAGCTTTATTTCCCACTCTTTTTACACAACCGGAAAGACCGCTCCAAATAAATGATGAGACAAGCTCTCTTCAGCAGGGCTCCAAGAGTGAGGCTCGCGGTCCTGGCGGGTCCCCCGTGCACGTGTAATGTGGGAGTTTTATGCTGATGTGAAATGTCAAGGGTGCAGGCATCCGTCCATCCTCGTTACGGTTTTGGCTTCTGTTTGGACTCAATACAAGAGACACGTTTTATTCACTCTATTAATTATTTTGAACCCTCATCACAGCTTTAATTTACTTTCTCTCAGTGTGTCTCCATTAGTGTTGCTCAAAACAGATTCTTCAACTCACATTCCTCTGAAAACATCTTTCCCCAGATATTAGTGGCTAATTATCTAACCCAGACTCTACCTAAATATACTCTACTCTTACTTTACTCTAAAAATGCACCTACTTTATACATACCAACAAAATCACATGACAATTCATAACTAGTTCACATTTTGGCAAATTGGTGGCTAATTTCTACGAATTCTTTCTCATTTGAACATTTTCATATGTTCTGCTTACACCCTACTGAAGGTTATACCCAAAGTTTGGTAGGCCCTTAATGCCTTAAGGCCGCATCCTGCTGGAATTCACATAAACATTCATCCTGTGAACAGTAAACTCTGAGTTTCTTAAGAGTATGTACATTGAAGAGGGAAGATCTGATCTGGTAAAGAAAACCGGTTAAATCTGACGGTAAACTGGTAAACAAAGTGTCCTTTAACGTCAGCAGAAAGGTCACTGTGTGTTCGTGCTGAAGAATATTGAAGGGCTGATTTGTAGCAGTGAACTTTTCGCTACGAATTTAAATCATTAATACTTGTCCGTAAATGTCAGATCGGTAATAATACTCAAGCCAATAACATGATGTTGTTCTTAATGAGTTTTAAGCAATACAGTAAATGAGCTCCTTTATTATGAGTTTTATTATAAAGGGATTCTTTGCTTCATCTTAAAAGTGCTGTAATCAAATATTATATAACGCAAAGGTGCAATAAGTTGTTCCATTACTGTCTGTACTGGGTTACTGCCCCAGATAATTTAAGAATATTGATGTTTAACTCTTTTATTCCAATAATTCCAGTGTTAGACATTAAGGGAACTTCTTGACTGTTGTAGTTCTAGCCAAACTTCATTAACGGCACATAGTTGAACGCAATCTCAGTTGTCAGCGAAACAGTACTGCCCCATAGTCTAAAGTAACTGAAACTGCAGGTTGAGAAAAGCAAATCAAGTGTTAGACTGAGTCTCATCTGCTTTAAACTATTACAATTCCCCCAGCTGTGCCTGCAGACACCCATTCTTACACAAAAACACAGTACGGCAGTATTTCCAGCCCTCCTGCTGTCCTGCGCCTGTACAGTACATGACTAGACAAAAGGCCTGGTGCTATTTTATGCATTTCAGGAGAATAATTTAGTCATATAAACTATGAAACTGCACAAATGGAAGTGTGTGAATTATATAGAGACCAAAAAAATGTTAAAAACAAGCAAATATCATTATATTTCACTATATGAGGTGCATCTTGGGATCATTTTCAAACCGTAAAAGGTACCTGTATATGCTAAAAACAATGAAAAATGTTTTTCCTTAACATATAGACTTTTACCTGCCATTATTTTAATATTGCATCCGATTATCATTATTTTGGTAAAAGTTTAAAGGCTGTTTAATATTTCAGTGTAAACTGTGATTCTTCCAGGATTCTTTATGTGTTTCTTAAATATTGCTGTGAAACTTGTGTTACTGCATTAATATTGATGGCGATTGTTATTGTAATTGGTAATTATTAAAAAAAAAAAATCTATATAATAAATTACTTGCATTTTGAGGTGTGGTTTATCTGGATCTGATCTTTCCTGACCTGAAATTTGAAGTCAAATATTAAGTTGTAAGCGCACATCAATATTGGCATATTAAGAGGATTGATCCTCAAAAAAAAAAAAAAAAAAAAAACTAAATGTTACTACTATATTACTTATAAAAGAGACATGACATACAGCCAAGTACAGTGACCCATATTCAGAGTGTAATTGTGGAGGGTAAGGGAGGAACTCATACACAGACAGGAATCACTACACAGAGGGTTTATTAAAGACAAAATGGGAAAACAAAACAACAACTAGGGCAGAGACTAAATAACTTAACAGGACTGGGTTGACACTATAAACAAACTCTAAACACTGGAACACTAACTACAAAGAAACACTCACGGGTAACACAAAGACTTCTTCAAGAGGTTACAGGGACTTGCAATATCTCACAAGCTAACAATCACAGGAACCATGTAGAAACATCTATAGAAACAATGAACTGACAAAAGACAGAGCACACTAGGGGATATAAATAGGAGAACTAATTAAGACACAACAGGTGGCACAGGTAAGGCAATCATGACAAAACTAGGATAACAAGGGGGCGGGGCAAGGGGACGAGACAACACAAGCACATGGCCAAAAGACAAGGCCATGTGCTTGTACACAAAACACGGGTCTGTCATGATCCTGCCTCAAGACTAGGGAAAAGTCAGGACATGAAGGCAGAATCATGACACATTCATGCTCATTCATTTAACGCATCCAAAGTGCACACACAGCAGTGAACACACACCTGGAGCAGTGGGCAGCCATTTTTATGCTCTCTAACCACCAAGCCACGAACAGGATGGCAGATAGAGTAATGACAAAGAATGAGAAACATTAACTGTTATTTCTCCTAAATAAAGCCAGTGGAAAATGCATAATTTCTTATAATAATGGGTTCGTGAAATGATTGTTTTAAGTTAATTTTTTAAATATACTTCCTATGTTGATTCTATACACATTTGACATTATGTTTGTTTACAAATTAGGTGCAAGTGTTACAGTTTTTATGACTGACAGTCATAATAAACATATGTGACCCTTGACCACAAACACAGTCTTAAGTCACTGTGGTATATTTTTTGCAATAGGCAAAACAAAAACAAAAACATTGTTGGGGTCAAAATGGAAATATGCCAAAAATCATTAGTATATTGACTAAAGATCATGTTCCATGAAGATATTTTATAAATGTCCTACCGTAGGAATATATCAATTATCGAAAAGTAATTTTTGAATAGTAATACAGGTCCTTCTCAAAAAATTAGCATATTGTGATAAAGTTCATTATTTTCCATAATGTAATGATAAAAATTAAACTTTCATATTGTAATAATATTAACCTTTGTAATCATCGGGAAGAAGGAGGCGGGAACCGGCGCACAATCAAAAATCACTTTAATATTCAAAATAAACACAAAACAGCACACCAGCCCCTCGCGGACAACTGGTGCGCACAAAATAAAAAGCAAACATAAAATAATTTCCCAGGCCTGGTCCTCTCTCGTCCTTCGCTATAGTCGCTCCAGTTTTATATCCTTCCATCTCCTACGTGGGACTCGATACCGGCGGTGGGGCGCAGGTGCAGCTCATCTTCAATCACTACACCTGGCCTCACTCCTCGTTCCCACGCCTCTCGGCCCCGCCCCACTCGCCTCATACCCCATCGCCCCTCGCATGCCGGGGGGGGGGTACTCCTGAGACGGCGCTCTACTCCCCCCCCCCCCCACCTTCCCTCCGGGGGGGACCGCTCACGGGGACCTGCGGGAACCTGGGGGTAGGACAGACGAGGCGAGAGAAAAGGAGATGGAAGGAGGAGCGACAAGGACGAGAGAGGGGAGAGAAAAAAAAAATAAAATTCCGGTTCCCAGACGCACTGCTGCTCGGCCCTCCACCAGCTGGGTGATCTCCTCCGCGGTGCCTGGCGGTGGCACTGGACGGCCCTCGGCAGATGGCACGACACTCCTCCGCCGCCCGATGGACGGCGACGGCTCCTCCGATTTTGGGCAGCGGCAGGAGTCCCCCGTTCCCTGCCCCTCCGGATTCCATCGCGGAGGCAGCAGGCTCCGGCCCCCTGGCGAACGGCGCCGACTCCTCCGCTCCCTCACGGACGTCCCCGGCAACTCGCTCCAGCCCACCGCCTCGAGCGTCCATGGCGGCACATAATTCGTCAGCTCGAGGGCACCGCGGATTCACCACAGCGGCGAGGGATCTTCAGCAGCGCGTCCCTCCTTCTCCCGGGTTTCGGCACCACTGCAACGATATAAACTTCCTACTCATCGGGAAGAAGGAGGCGGGAACCGGCGCACAATCAAATGAAACTTTAATAATAACAAAACAAACAAAACAGCGCATCAGCCCCTCACGGACGACTGGTGCGCATAAATCAAAACCAAAATACATAAAATATGGTCCAGGCCTGGTCCTCTCTCGTCCTTCACTAGAGTCGCTCCAGTTTTACATCCTTCCATCTCCTACGTGGGACTCGATACCGGCGGTGGGGCGCAGGTGCAGCTCATCTTCAATCACTACACCTGGCCTCACTCCTCTTTCCCACGCCTCTTGGCCCCGCCCCACTCGCCACACATATATTTTAGATTCATTGCACACCAACTGAAATATTTCAGGTCTTTTATTGTTTTAATACTGATGATTTTGGCATACAGCTCATGAAAACCCAAAATGCCTGTCTCAAAAAATTTGCATATTTCATCCAACCAATAAAAGAAAAGTGTTTTTAATACAAAAAAAGTCAACCTTCAAATAATTATGTTCAGTTATGCACTCAATACTTGGTTGGGAATCCTTTTGCAGAAATGTCTGCTTCAATGTGGCGTGGCATGGAGGCAATCAGCCTGTGGCACTGCTGAGGTGTTATGGAGGCTGAGGATGCTTCGATAGCGGCCTTAAGCTCATCCAGAGTGTTGGGTCTTGCATCTCTCAACTTTCTCTTCACAATATCCCACAGATTCTCTATGGGGTTCAGGTCAGGGGAGTTGGCAGGCCAATTGAGCACAGTAATACCATGGTCAGTAAACCATTTACCAGTGGTTTTGGCACTGTGAGCAGGTTCCAGGTCGTGCTAAAAAATGAAATCATCTCCATAAAGCTTTTCAGCAGATGGAAGCATGAAGTGCTCCAAAATCTCCTGATAGCTAGCTGCATTGACCCTGCCCTTGATAAAACACAGTGGACCAACACCAGCAGCTGACATGGCACCCCAGACCATCACTGACTGTGGGTACTTGACACTGGATTTCAGGTTTTTTGGCATTTCCTTCTCCACAGTCTTCCTCCAGACTCTGGCATGCAAAATTTGTCCAAAAGTCCAGTGCTGCTTCTCTGTAGCCCAGGTCAGGCGCTTCTGCCGCTGTTTCTGGTTCAAAAGTGGCTTGACCTGGGGAATGCGGCACCTCTAGCCCATTTCCTGCACACGCCTGTGCACGGTGGCTCTGGATGTTTCTACTCCAGACTCAGTCCACTGCTTCCGCAGGTCCCCCAAGGTCTGGAATCGGTCCATCTCCACAATCTTCCTCAGGGTCCGGACACCTCTTCTCGTTGTGCAGCATTTTTTGCCACACTTTTTTCTTCCCTCAGACTTCCCACTGAGGTGCCTTGATACAGCACTCTGGGAACAGCCTATTCATTCAGAAATTTCTTTCTGTGTCTTACCCTATTGCTTGAGGGTGTCAATGATGGCCTTCTGGACAGCAGTCTGGTCAGCAGTCTTACCCATGATTGTGGTTTTGAGTAATGAACCAGGCTGGGAGTTTTTAAAAGCCTCAGGAATCTTTTGCAGGTGTTTAGAGTTAATTAGTTGATTCAGATGATTAGGTTAATAGCTTGTTTAGAGAACCTTTTCATGATATGCACATTTTTTGAGATAGGAATTTTGGGTTTTCATGAGCTGTATGCCAAAATCATCAGTATTAAAACAAAAAAAAAGACCTGAAATATTTCAGTTGGTGTGCAATGAATCTAAAATATATGAAAGTTTAATTTTTATCATTACATTATGGCAGTGTTGGGGAGTAACTAGTTACATGTAACCGCGTTACGTCATTTAATTACAAAATTATTGTAACTGTAATTAGTTACAGTTACTACGAAAAAATGAGTAATTAAATTACAGTTACTTATGAAATTTTTAACGATTACAAAGGGGATTACATTTGAATATTTACACACATCCACATACAGATTTAACTGATTTCTTTCCCAAATTGCACTGACCATTCTGAGACATACCGCCCTAATAATTTCCGGGATGTGGAAACACAGTCTGGTTTGTAGAATCCAGTTATAAAAACCGGAATGCCTAACGCGGACGGAATATGCCTCATTTTGGATGACTAAATCAAAAGAAGGTCAGTACACTTTAATCAAAACATGACATGGACTAGTGTCTGTGAATATTAAGCCCCAAAAATGCAATATATGACTTGCACATTCTGCGTGTTGGAAATCAGGCGCGGACTGGACACCGGGAGAACCGGGACAATTCCCGGTGGCCTGGCAGATGATGCCCTCTATTTTAATATGGTATTGTATAATTGCACGCCGAATGTACTAAAGCGATCATTTCCTAATCGGCCATTTGATAATTAAATCTCTAATAAATCATGAAGTGTTAGTCATGACTCGCGCGCTATCCGCGCCTCCGCGCGCGAGAGAGAGAGAGAGACAGGGAGAAAGAATAGAGTGGACTCTGGAAGCGCACAGCTGGAGCAGAGAAGCAGGGTTTCAGGTCAGTTTTATCTGTAAAGATGCTTTTTTGTCTTCGTTTTTTTATTTATTAAATTAAGCAGCAGCAGCACGTTGCTCATCAGTCATCACTCAAAATACTATTTAAAGGACATAATTATTATCTGTTTTAATGTTACAGTAGTAATTTAGCTGAAAAAAGTCCGATTTTTTATAAATAGTTTTAGGGCGAGTTACGACAGACAACAACACAACCCTTACGAAAATTTATATGTTAATATTTAACTATAAATCCAGAGAAAATAGTAACTATTGTTTAACTGTGGTAACAAAAAATGTAAAATTATTTTACAAATGTATTTATTTAAAAATAAAAACAAATCCATTTGCAAAAAAACAAAAAAAAAAACAATGTTATTTTACTTTTAAATAGGCTAATAAAAGCATGGTTAATTTTTGTAAGGGAAAAAACATGACTTGTGTATAGTATTAGGAATTTTCTATAAAGATATTGTAGTATTGTAGAGTATTGTAAAGTATAGTTTTGTTCAATCTTGAGTATTAAAGTCATGAGAGAGATAGATAACAGGGCAAAATAAAGAGACTGAAGACAAAAATGGAAGTGAAGGTGCAGTTCAGCAGAGAACTTTTAATTATTTTGCATGTCCCCAAATTAAAGATTTAAACCTTTTTTATGTCAGGTCCGTACAAAAAATTGTTTTGTCCATGAATTTGTTTGTATGAGTTAGAATTTTCCAGTCTGAATTTTTTTTTTCCCAGTCCGCCCCTCCTGTAAATTAATGGCAAAGACATGGTTTCATTTACTACACATAGGCCTACTGAAGCTCACAGTGTTCTCAACCTCTTCCGCCTCAATATATGAGTACACGAGCACATAAACATTATCTCCAGAACTGCTCTGTGTCACTTCATGTGCATTTTACTTATTTTGAGAAAACTATCATCATATACTAAGAGACAGCAGTTTAAAAAACACACCAATGTTTTAGGAGTTTAGTACACAGAATATGTCACATGCTTATTATATAACTGTATTTAAGTTAATGTATATGCTTTTATTTATTATTCTTTAATTTTCACAAATTTACAAAAGTAATCAAAAAGTACTCGAAAGTAATTAGTTACATTACTTTAATAAAGTAATTGAAAAAGTTACACTACTATTACATTTTAAACAGGGTAACTTGTAATCTGTAACCTATTACATTTCCAAAGTAACCTTCCCAACACTGCATTATGGAAAATAATGAAATTTATCACAATATGCTAATTTTTTGAGAAGGACCTGTATGCATTGCTAAAAACTTCACTTGGACAACTTTAAAGGCAATTTTCTCAGTATTTAGATTTTTTGTGCACCCTCAGATTCCAGATGTTCAAATAGTTGTATCTCAGTCAAATATTGTTATTTCCGAACAAACCATACATAAATGGAAAAATGATTTATTAAGCTTTGAAATGATGTATAAATCCCAATTTCAAAAAATGTACACTTAAGACAGGTTTCGTGGTCCAGGGGTCACATATATTAAATAGAGAATAATCACTGTATTTGTGTGTAAGTGATCATACTTTGTGATTTGGGTGATGCAGGTCTGCCTGGTCATACAGGAAGTGTTCTGCAAAAGTGTTTTGCAAATTATGCAAATAACCACACACACAGGCTGGCCTGAAAACAGTGTGCACTGCTGTGGTTACTGTTGTATCTTAAACTGTTTGAGGAAGTCCTGAATAATGCACAATCCGAGGGGTCCATTTTGGCTTGCAGTATGACTAGAGAGATGTTTCTGCTGGCCTTGATTTTATCCCCATGAACAAATCCCAGGTGTGTTTGTGCTGTCAGATGCACTCTAAATTGCTTTATCAAGTGGCCCCTCATGTATTTATGAATGCTGCGTGTGGATTGCGTGCTGTGAGCGAGGGTCTGCGCTTCTGTGTGGTAAATGAATAATAGACGGAGTAGGGAAGGGAAATTTGCATGAGTTATACAAGCAGGCCTTTAGGTGGATGAAGGTGGATAACCTTCCCCTTCATCCCCCTTCTGACGGACCACCCTGGAGAGTCACCAAAACATGCAGATTTGTTCAAACACCATGATTTTTTATTGAAAACGGCATGTGGAAGTGAAAAGCCACACTAACATTCACAATAGGTGAAAGGAAGAGAAATTGTTCCTCTCATTTGAAAGATGGTTTCTTAGAAACACCTCCCTCGTGCGACGGACCATCTCCTCTCGCTCTTTCTCTCCGTCTCTGTCTTTCGCTTTGAGGGTTTCACGCTATCCTCATTACAGAAAAGCTGACACACGGTCGCACGGCTGCTCTATCGCTATTGATTTCACCGGTCATTGATGAAGAGCCTTCCCTCAGGAGTCGTCAAACTTCAAAACTGCGCTCGGAAGTCTTTGTTAGCGAGTTTCCACAAAGCGACACAGTGAAAAGAAATAAAAGTTGCCTGAAAATGAGAGGCCAGGTCTTGTTATGAAATATTGACAGTCTGACATTTGCTCTGTGTGGCCTGGGTTTTCATTCTGTCTTCCGTTCCTCTTTAGACCCAGAAAGATGAATACGACACACTTCCTCTTTTCTATTGCTCGCATTCAGTACATACCAACTTTTATTTCTTTTAATATTTATAGAAACTATTTTGAGACTTGAAGGAGCAGTTAATCAAAAAAAGAAAATTCAGTCATTTATTCACCCTCATGTCTTTCATAACCGGTTCAAAAGGAGATATTAACTGTAGCTATATTATATTATATTATATTATATTATATTATATTATATTATATTATATTATATTACAAACTATATAAATAATAATTAATAAATCTCTTAAACAAATAGCTCATTAACAATTGTGAAAGAAAATATTATTCAAAGTAAAATAATATAATCTTTGAACAGTTTTATTCTGATTCAGCTGGAATGAGTCTCTGATTCTTTGAGGTGACTAGTTTAAAAGCTTTTCACTTCCTCTTATTTTATTACTCTGAGTTTGTCTGAAGATATCTCCTCCTTGGTGTGCAGAAAAATTATATTTTATAGTCAGCCGGGTTCTGCATGTGCTGCATTTTTGCTCATGTCTGTGGAAACAATTTTTCCCCCCTACATCCATCAGTCATAAGATATGAGCTCGCTATAAACTATTCATTTGAAGAAACAGAGCGGAATGCGTGGGGGAAAAAGTAAATGTGTTTGAGTAATGGGCTTGCCTGAACCGTCAGTCTTAGCGGTACCTGTTTGACTCCACTCGTTTGAAAGATTCATGATTTCTGTATCCTTCAGCTTACTGGATATTGGAAAATGTAACACCAGCACATAAGGGATTTTTTTTAATGTCCAAAGTGTCAGTGTTTTATAGAGCTGCTGGCTGCAGCCGTCACTGTAGGGGGTCCAGGGTTTTACTGAACCGTTGTGTGAAACAAGGCCTGGGGAGACAGGTGGAATACTTAAAGATCAAAGTTCTGACTTTTCACTCTGTCTTTTGAGAGAAATGTGGCAGAATGTGTGAATGATTGACACATTTGTATGTTATGACTTTAGGCTAAACAATTGCATTTTGACTATAATATTTCGTAAAATGGTGCAAGTGTGTATTTTATCGGACGCTTGTTGAGTCTTAAATATCACTTGTCATTTTTCATGCGAAAAAGGTTCAGAGATCTTTCCATTTATATTTTAGCTTTGTGTACAGTTAAATCATCAGTGAGTGCCTGAACCTTCTGTAGGCTAATACATTGTGGTTGTATATGAGTCTCTCAGTTGTCTTCATTGTGAAAAAATGGATCTCAAAACCATATAGACATCGTTGGAAAGGATTGAAATACACACAAAAAAGCTGAAAAACTATTATTGTAGCTAGGTTAGGGTTAGTAGAATAAGTTGCTGTACTTGCAAAGTTACTTGATAATATCAATCAGTATAGAACGTCTGTTGAGCGATCCTCAAAATAAAGTTTTAGGGGATATTAAGAGAAAGTCTAATGATACCCTAATGGCTGCTAGCTGACATGTATTTGCAAAGTTCATAGGTAGTTGAATATCTAAAGTGGACTATCAAAATAAAATGTTACCAAAAAACAACTGTGGATCATTTATGTAACGACACTTTTGAACAGGTTTTTTTTTTTTTTTGTATGTAGAAAATAATATTGAAACATATTTCATATAAAATATTCTATTCAGTTCGGTACTAAATAAAAAATATATATAGAAAAGGATATTTGATCTTTAGAGAACTAGATCTGTTTCACTTCTCAATTCTTACAGTAATATATTTAAAAGATAATTTCCTTACTGATTCACTCTGGCATAGATTTTTTTCTTATTATAAAATTTAAAATGTATAATTTGATGTAGACTAATTTGAGGAAGGTCTTAATACTTTCTGTTTTTGCAAATGTGACCTTTCAGGTAAAATCTGAGAGTGCAGGTGATAAAAAAAGGTCAACCGTTAAGCCACAGTCGCTCGTATTTGGCCTTTTGACACTTAATGAGATTTGATTAAAATCTGATCCATCCATTTACCTCAAATCAAGTCTCTGGCTTTGAATATAATTTATTTGTAAGGTCAAAGAAACTTTTTATGTTCATGTTTCATCCTGGAAACTGTTTGCATCCAAGCACCCACAGTCACGTATTGTGTGTGGAGGTGATTGAGTTTATGGCTCAGCTGGGTCCTTTTGTTTATTGAACTGATGTGCAGGTTGGTGCTGAGGAATGCCGGCATAATCACTTATGCAGGATAAATCAAATATTCCAGATTAAATGAAAAACAAACACAACAGTGCCTCTTAGTAATGTGAGACAACAAGGCAGATTCAACGAGATGTAATAAAGATGACTCGGAAAAAGCTCGTTTAAGTGGGCGTGATTAGATTTATTAGCACATTTGCATGAAGATGGTCACCGTTTGCCTATCAAACGATGACTCATGGGTTTGTTGCAGGGGAACACAAAAATACCCAGATGGAATAATTTTGAGTCTAAATTATGTGACTGCACTTGATCTAATTTGTTTTCTTCAGCTTCTTCTGAGTGTTTACTTGATCATTTAGGCCTGTGCTAGCATGCTTACATTTCAATTATCAATTCAAGTTAAATTGAGTATAGATTTATGAGCCAGATTTAAGGATG
Source organism: Carassius auratus (assembly GCF_003368295.1). NCBI lineage: Eukaryota > Metazoa > Chordata > Actinopteri > Cypriniformes > Cyprinidae > Carassius > Carassius auratus. The sequence continues at coordinate 41,655 of NW_020523915.1, read as the reverse complement.
ATTTTTTTTTTTTTTTTTTTGGCAGGATGACAGAATGATTTTTGGTTGGCTATAAAGATGTCATTCTTTGAATTCATTGCTTGTAAGGTACACATTTTATGCATCTTGATAAAGTTTTGATGGGAATTGCAAAAAATATCTTGCTCTACTAGGAAACCAGCTGTCCTAGACTAGAGGAAACAGAGATGATCCCAGAATATGGGCTCGCTGTGGGGGGTGTTTGTTACAGAATCAACCTGCTCACATCCAATTAGTTTTATTTATGTCCAATTATGTCAATTGCTGCTCCATGCTGCAAAAAAATAAAAAATAAAAAAATAAATAAATAAATACAATTTTGAATTGAATTATGCATATCACAACCATTGTTTAACCAATGGCTCCTACTGCAAAGAATAGAAGTGGTAGAAGCATTTCACAAATAATTAATCAAATAATTTAGAATTTAGAATTAAGCTGGCATTCAGTAACCCTTTTTAGGTTTTCTCTTTTACAAACAGCCTCTCTGAAAATGACATGAATGGCCATTAAAGGGATAGTTAACCTCAAAATAAACCTGGAACAATTGAAGATGTTTTGAAGGATGTTTTGAACTTTTTTTTTTTTGTACTGTATAAACAAAATAAAAGTAATAAAAAATTGTGTGCATTAATAACTTAAAAAATAACTGTCCCTGAACTTCACTGAAATAAAACAAATGTAGAAGTTGAGAAGTTTTCGAAGATATTTATTTATTTATTTTATTCTTTTTTTATGGTGGTTAAACTTTTTTAAATTAATGGAAATGGAAAATTTATGTAACATTTTAATTATGTCCTTATTATTATTTTTTTTTTTTTTCTTTTTTTTCTTTTTTTTCTTTTTTTATAAAGTAGGAAATATACATAAATTTTTGCTGTATTTTTTCTGTCATATGTATGGTGGAAGATCCAGATCATATTTAGATCAGTGTGTCATTTGAACCCGTTTGACACGCAGCATTGGATGAAAGCACTACAATTCTTGAGAAGCCCCCGTGTGACATTTATAATATCTCAGGTGAGTGACTTGGATTAACCTGGATCCAAATCACACTCTTTGTATCTCAGGGACAGCTTTCTTTTGATTATGAGCATGAAATATGGAAAGAAGAAGTGTGTGAGAGAGAATAAAAGAATGAGAATGGTACTGAAGATGCATCAACAAACAGAATGTAACCAAAGGAAATCAGATTTGTGTGTGTTATTTCTGTTTTACTGGTGATAAAGGACCCTGGCAAAAAGCTCTTTGGATTTTTCCCCTCCTAAAACACTAAATAGAAACCACTATACTGCTTTTTTAAACTCCTGTTTAAACCATGAGGTCATAAACTGTAAACTGTAAAATGTTGATAATTGTTAGTATTAGTTAAAAGTGTTATTTAGTATTAATGTTGCAAGGTTTTTGTTTGTTTGTTTGTTTTGTTTTTTAGTACTGACCTTAAGAATAAAAATAAAAAAACTAAAAGGGCTTTGTATCCCCCCCTCTCTCTCATAAGTATATGTATCCTGATCTAGTGAGTTATAGTGTCTTATTTCACTCATGACTATATCAGTAGTCTTGTGACTGAGATATGAGCTCATATTATCACTTTGGTAAGAACAAAATATCAAGAGAGAGAGAGAGAGAGAGAGTATGTGTGAAAGATGCTGATTTTATTTTGCCTCATTGCCTCTGCAGGAGTGCAGAAGTAATGAGCTCTAAACACTGGCTCTTCCTGATTTTATTTCATGTTATTTCATTTGATTTCATGCTATTTATTTCTCCCTCTCACCGGGGCGCTATAGCGCGTCGAGTGCTTGCGGCTACGCTAAATTGTCAAATTACCATTCTGAAACGGCACAAACAGGGTATTAGCAATCAGGAGCCATTGCCTCACTGCCACCACTCAAGCGCTTGAAAGGTGCAGAGTGCTGACTTCTGCTCATGATTTGCATGCAGTATGACGTTGTTAAAGGACCTTTTAAATATTTAAAGGGCCTGAAGGAGAAAAAAGGTTGAATAAATGTAAATCTATAGCTACAAATAAAGAGAAAGAGAGATCAGACAGTACACTATGACCCACAAATTCAACTTCTGATCAAAATCTTGACAACATGCATTAGTAAGAATTGTAAAGACTAATTATTTGCATACGTTGGCTGAATTATAACTCTTCTAAGTATACAGGAGACATGGAACTTTATCTCTATGGTAATGGAAGCTTTAGTCCTGATTCATCAGTCCTCTTTATCATAGACCTGAAAAGTCTACAGATCTGACATCACTTTTTAAGTTACAAGTGAACATAAATGAAAGGTGAAAGGCATCACTTCTGCTTCATTAGCACGACATGGGTTATCAAAAACAAACAGGTTTTTACAAACACTCTCTCCATCTGCTATTGGTTGGCCAAATAGATAGGCCCGCCCCAAACGCAAGCCAATGGTTAAGCTAATCTTCCCACTATAGTTAGCTTTTTTTGCAGTCACTTTTAGAGTGTCCCTAGGATGCCCTGAAATATTTTCTTTTTAGGGGGCTCATCGGGTTTTGGAACACAGCTTACATTTTGTCCCGACTAATCTATCTTTTTAACTTCCATTTTCTCTGTCTGATTCACCTTAAATCTCAAAGTCACCTCAAAGCTGATCTTCAGCAATACAGATGCCTGTAATTCCCCCACAAATAGTGTCATATTGAACTTCCTATTAGGAACGTGTTCTGGAACGTCAACTGAGGAATGAGTCCCATTCCATAGTCCACCAATAGCAAGTGTTTTCATCAGTATGGCTGAAATCTAGTCTATTTGTTTCTCCTCTTCTTTGGGTTGTTCAAACATCATAATGGCATTACAGACAGCAGAGTTTACCGCTTAGATTTAGTGGCAGGTATTTTCCTCTGAAACAAAAGTTTAGGACTCTCAACTGAGTCAATAAATAATCTGAAGACAAACTAGCCCAACTGGGACATCATTCATTGTTTTTTAGTGCATGTGTGTGGATGCTGTTGTGGGTTTGGTGTAGTGTGCATTGAGCAAGGCTGCACCTACAAGTTGTCAAGCATGGTACCGAAGGTCTCTGCCTCTTGATCTTAGCTTTTCCCATCATGAATAATGCAGGTGTGTTGAATTATTCACCGATGGCCAGAATTCTCAAAATGGCATATTGGGATTTTGTCAACTTTTTGGCTTTTTTGTCACCCTTTGCACTTCTTTTCCCTTCCTACACATTCAGACTTGTGTAAGGCATCCCTGGATGGCGCTGCTTAGTTGCTGTCACTCAAAACTTTGCCATGATTTCCACCAAGGCCTGAAAGACTCAAACATTCAACCAAAAATGGGTTTAAAGTAGTGCTGTCAAACGGTCATCGAAAATATATATATATTTTTTTTTCAACAAAATAATGTGTGTGTACTATGCACATTAATGATGTTTATATAAATACACAAACGTACAAACACATATATAAAGTAAACACATTTTTTTTTATTTTGGAAGCTATTAATCATTTGACATCTCTATTTTAAAGTGGAAGGCCCTCAGCAAATCTCCACATGGAGGGCCACTTGGTGACTTCATAGCTACTTCTTTTCATTTTTATGAAAATCTGGGTTATGTTTTTCTAACTTTATACCAGAACTAAACCAAATCTTAATTTTGATCCCTCGTGAATGTTTACAAACAGTCAGGTCTTATGAGGACAATTAACTATTTTACAAGATGGCAGCTTCCTTCCTGTAGAGCATAAGGTGCAAGAAACGCCAAGATCATGTGTTCGATTGTCAGAGAGAGCAGGAATGCTTTGGATAAAAGTGGAAGTGGCTTTGGATAAAAAAAGAAGTGTCTGCTAAATGCAGCACCATAAATTTATCATAAATTCATATGATTTGATGCATTTTTTTGATCCTAAAGCAAATTGATCCTACCCTAAACGTAATATGTGCATAACTTTTTTTCTTAGGTGCACCAGCACAAAAATTTTCGACCGCATCGTATTTAACACAGTTTTAGTTTTTTTTTTTTTTTTTTAAAGTAACGACCATCAGCCTGCTGCAGACAATGAGCCTATCGATTTAGCATTTTCAAATAATCACGACTTGCTTGAGATATAAAACAGTTCAAGCATATAACAATGTTTAAACATTACACCTAGATAAATGTGCGGTACTTTATATCCAATAGTCGGAGCAGAGACTCTTCAGGACATGCAGACGTCAGCACGATCACTTGCATTTTTTTTTTTCAGTAGATACGCAGTCATTTTTTCACATAAAGATAAGAGTAATACATCATTCGTAACGGCAAAGGGTCTACTTTTATTTGTGTGTACTCACAATATCAACAAAACATTGTGCTTTTATAAAATAAAGAAAACTAACATGATGCGCTTTCTGCATCTCGTCTTTAACAATAGTACAAAAATTAACCAAAAACTCAGTGACAACATGCCTCACAGACAAAATATATCTAAAGAAAACTTTAAATGACTACTTAACTAAATAAAACAAATCGAAAACAAAAACTCTTTCATTATAATCATAATCTGTGAAGATGCACTTCTCTCTAACGGCGCATCTAATTAGGAGATGGCGCATCAGGATCGACAACTTCATCCTTGCAACACAGACTCAGAAAACACTGGTTTATTAGTAAATAATTCAAATATCTCCTTACTATTTCTCCCTGTCACATTTATGGTAATTACTTTTGCCGGTGCTTTGTGGCAAGCTTAAGCTTATTGCGTGTAGCCTATTTGAAACTGGTGAGTGCTGCTGAGGGACAATAAACACTGTCAAGTCGCTCTTGACAGGCGCGGCAGCACGGTCTTGTGTTGTTTCCACAAAAAAAAAAAAAAAAAAAAAAATCATCATTAATTGATGGATGTCTAAAATATAAATGGAAGAAGAAGTATAAAACAGGCAGGAGGCCCAGCCCACGTCTGAACTATGACTTGAAAATTGGCCCGAAGCCCGACTCGAGGGGCATAAAAAATTCGGAGCACATCAGGCTGAAATGCAGGGCTCTAGTGTCTGTTTTTGAACCACAGTGAGACTTTCAGAGTCGCAGAGATTTATTTTTTCCCTCAAACGGCTGGTCGCACCAGTGCAACCTCTGATTTTTTTATTAGTCGCAACATTGAGAAATTAGGTCACACTCTAGAGCCCTGAAATAGTTGTACAGACCACATTGCATTGAAAAGGTTTTATGGTTTTATTGACTCCCAAAGGCAGATCAGACTTTTAGATACATTTGATTCCTGTGAGTTTAGGGGGAATATTAGTTTATTTTATCTTGTCTTTTTTACTCGTTTTTGGAAGACACGTAGAACCTTGTGCCTTCAGAGCACTAACAAATTATCCACAGTTCACTGTGAGGTGAATTTCAGGATAACACTTTTGGATTCTGCTCAGAATGCGAAGCTGAAAGACTTGTGAAGTTTCCTTTCCTTTTGATTTCTTCCCTTTTTGACTTTTAACACACACTTGGCTTCAAGTTTGATCATTCACCATCTTTGAACTAAGCCAATCGATTTTCAAAAAGTGCACCCTTCCCTCTTGATTGCAAAAATTATCAGAAAGACCCCGAACCCCACCTGAGTCATAGAAATACACGTTAAATTTATAAAAATGCACCTTGCTGCCACTTACTTTGTCATTAGACACTTGTTTTCTGTTATCTGAAATATTTAGGAGCCATTTTCAGCTTCAGTCTATAGTATTGCGTCTTGTGAATGTTGTGTACAATAATTGGGCATTATAAGCACTCAGCTTTAATGGTATATAAATGGAAAGTTTTGTTTGAGTGGATCCTTCTGGTGCACACACAAGAAGATGGGCTGAATTAGGACAGTTTGTCAGACAGACAAACAACAGCTTGTTGTGTCTGGCTAAGAGTCTGTAGAAGAAAGATCTTCAATAGTCTGATCAATAGCCATTCACCAAACAATGATGTAACAAAGGATTGTGGCTCTACTCGTCTAACGACACAGATTCCACAAAACAATCCAACTCTTTTCTTGTACTCATAGCACTGAGAATCTTTTACAAAGCAAGTTTTCCATGAATACTGTATACTTGGTGTCCCATAAATAAAGAAAAGAAAAGCATTAGGTGCACAAATCCTATTTTCTGAGACATCATTTACATTTTACTGTAACTGGCAATTTTGACAATCACTTGATCTGGTTTTCAGTTAATTGTGTTAAACATATTTAAATTACAATATAATTTAAATTACAAAATAAAAATAAAAAATAGTATTTATCTTAATTACAGTCATTGTACAGTAACTGCAATTAAACACACACACACACACACACACACACACAAACATTTAGCTGCATGCTATATTTTGTAACTTCCCATTACAATAAACTTGATATTTTAATATCTTCAAAAACATCAAAGTTAATTGTTTTATTAATAATAATATTATGTGTATTAAAAAAAGTGTCTATATTAAAATATTATGTCCATTATGTAATGCAATTTTGTTGATAATTTTTACAGTATGTTATTGTTATTTATGGAAAAATAACAATCATTGAAATTCTTACAAAAGAAGAACATCTCTTTCTTCATGTTGTGGAGACAAGTAAAAAATATATTTATCTTAATTTATAAACGTTTGCATTGTAATTTTATAATTCAAGTTACTGTAAGAAAATAAAAATATCACACATATACTTTTATACATGTGTTAATCAATAAAACAACATTCTGCACACACTATTAAGCCCATTCTGTTATATTTGTATTTGTGTATTAATTTTGTTAATTGTATAGATTTGTTTCTGTTTATTTTATAGTTCATTTAGAGTTAAATTAAATCAAAGTTTTATGAAAAAAATATTATGCCATACTGTATATACCGTAGATGCTGACAGAGAGTGTCACATATGAGTGCATCAGGAATTTTTGAACATGTATAGAGGCACAGGCCTGTCTACCTGTGTGGTTTAATATTTCCACCAGTATATTGTGAAGCTCTAGTTCATAGTGGATGGTGTTTGCAAATGACAAGCACTCTTGAATGGCTTTCCATTTAAAATGGTTCATTGTTGTGCATCAGACAGATACAAGTGAGACTTCCACAGCAGGACGATTAGTATGCTAGTTTGACACAGTTGAAACCCTCTTGAAACTGGCCTGTTCTAATCAAATGTTTTCTCCTCCTGTCCTTCTCTTTCTCTCCCTCTGAACCTGTCTGTCCTTCCCTGTCTTCCTTTCTTCCTTCCCTCCATCCTCTCCATCCTTCCCCTCCCCATCACGCTATTCGATTCCAGTGGCGGCAACGAAAAACAAAGTGAGAGGTGAGTTGGATCCTCCATCTTCCCTGCTGCTTGATAAATGGGGAGACACTGTTCCCAATAAACTGAGCTGAGATAGCTGGCTTATCACTGCTATGAGCCAGGCAGGCAGTACCACCATACTGTTCCTTTCCACACGACCATTATTTTTGCTGTTTACTGCCCCTCTCCCTACCTTTGCTTTACTTCCTATGCCTTCCTTTCTTTTCTGTCACATTTTTCAAACTAACAGGAAAGCTTCTGAACTTCAGTGCTGCATAGAGCTTAGCCGCATGTAGCGACTTGTAGCATGGCTAAACTTAGTGTGAAATAGCTCTAAAAATAATGATATGGCCATTTGTTTGTATCACACCACTTGTCTGTGTCTGTTTCAGACAGCCTGTCAGTCTGTGTGTTTTTCAGTCACTCTCTCTGCAGGTTGTGTGATGTCGCCAGTAGGTGGCGATAAATCACCTCTAAAGTGAGTCACTGAATTATTCATTCACAACACTGATTCATTTATATGAGTGATTCATTGAATCATTCATTTAACCCATTCATTCATTTTAAAAAAATGAATCATTCGGTTCTTTCGTATCAGTAATCCATTTAATCGCTCAAACACTATTACTGTGTGTTCCTTTGAAATTCGGTTCTGAGTGTCTTTGAAAATGTTTTCATTGGTGGAAAAATATAAAAAAAAATGTAAGACACAATATTCTCACCCTTGCAATCACATTGCAGCATGCAACATAGCAAACTTGTGGTGAGCACATTGACAGATTTTGCATGTCCAAGACAGGACTAGATACATGCACAGATGAATAAAAAAGAGGGGTTTCTGTCCCTTATCCTTATGTCCGCTCTGGTGTCATATGATATTTACACGCTTCTTGTTGCATTTGTTGCAGCAGGCAAAAGGAAGGTGCTTTTCCTCACTGCCAACAATATATTGATTTGTTTGTTTCTATTTGGGATAATTTATGGCTGTATATATTATTATAAGGTTTTCTGAATACAAATATTTCCCTGATGTATTTGATGAAATCATAGACTTTTTTCTTTATATATTATATAATTGTATTATTAACTTTTAAAACTGAAAAAAACAATAATTGTGATTTTTCTAGTAAATGTATTTTATATATGTAGCTGGTGTTATAAAATAGTTTAGCACAGTAAGACCATTTTTCAGTCAAGAAAATTAAAATACACAACGTGGAAATTTTAAGAATGCATCTCCAAGCCTGAGCTTGCATTGTACAAGGCATTTTTATCTTTGATGTTTTCTGAACGCACAGCATTTAACTGACCCTGTGGTTTACAGCTGTATGCGTTTGGCTTTATTATGACTGTGTGTCCTTCAGACCACGGCTGTATAATTTCATGGTTGCTGTTTGCCACATAGTTAGACATTACATTTAAAAGATACTTTCACTTAAGTGGTTCAGAGAGAAGCGGTTAAATATATATATACAATGGGAAGTTCACAAAGGTTATGCATGACTAGGTATGCCATCGGGAAGTGAGATTTTCTTTATTACCCACAAACAAATTATTGCACACAGTCAATCAGTTTCAACAAATGTGTTCAACTTCACTATAGCCAGCTGACGCAGTCACTGGTGCATTCAGTGTATCCATTGTCACAAAAACAGCATTTAACTGTGAGACACAGAAGTGGACACAATAAAAGAAGTGGGAAAATTACATACATGTATTGGTTTGTAAACCACTATAGTTTAGAGACCATGCTTCCTCTTTTTCCCTGACATAATTAATTTCTAAATTGCCTAAAATGTAAAGGTTTTGGCTTTGTTTTAATATTGACATGCTACAGTCCTCATTTTTTTAGATCCCTCCTTCTCACACACCAGGATTGGTGGATTATGTACAATGTCTGCATGCTGTTGGTTTAATAATACACTGATTGTATAGCTGAAAAAAATAAATAAAATAAAAACTATATTAAAGTCGACAAAAACTCCACAGAACAGATTTAAAAATTACATGATCTAGGACCTTTATACAGTGAGTGCCAATGTAAAGACTAAGTTTATAGACACAGCCTCATTTTCATCCACCTTAAGCTTAAAAAGACGTATAACCTGTCTAAGGTCAATAAAAAAAATAACAAAATTAAAAAATAATTCGGCAATTTAGGATTCAATTCAAGTTTATTTGTATAGCGCTTTTTACAAAATAAATCGTTACAAAGCAACTTTACAGAAAATTATGTTTCTACAATATTTAGTATTTAGGAATCCCATCCAGGACATTTCTGGTGGAAAAGAGGACAAATGGTCACCCTATTTGCTAACAGCTTTGCTATGTTTAGTTATTGCTCTCCCAACACAGTGCAAAAATGAAAATCATGCATGTGAAATAGATCTGAATGTGACATTTGTTAGCTCTCCCAGAGGTTTTTTTGAGGAAGAAAAACTTATCACTGCAAATATTTGGAGTCAGGTAGATGAAATGAGGCTTATGTGTACAGAATGAGTGAGACGCTATCAGCGACTGACTCCTCTAAACCACCTGCTCTCCTCATGAATAATACACAAGACTATGTTCTATACACACACTCACCTCAGATGGCAATTTTGCCTGTGTACCAGTGGCCTGGCATGGTCTGGTCTTCGTATGTGTGTGTTTGCTCTCAGCGAGTAGCAGAGATGTTTTGGTCAACGGCGTATTCATAGGTACTGTTCTCTTTTGTCAACGTAAATTACAGCATTAAAAAGAGAGGGGGAAAAAAACTTACTACAATTAAGAAACTGTGATTGGGATGTTTGTTTAAGATGGCAAGAGCAGTTACACACCGCTGAGCCCGGTTCATTTGTTGTTTGCTAATTGATTAGATTCCCTAAATCAGAAATTGCAGTGCATCTTCAAAACTTTTCATCTGCTGTGTCTGCATTTAATCGCTTTGATACACACTATGCACACAGCTAGCTCATTAGACTGTTTGCAATTAGTGCTATGACTGGTTAAAGGTGGTGTGTGTAATTTAATATGTTAAATGCTTTAAGAAAGCTATTTGTAGGATGATTTACCAAAAAATTTCCCAATAAAGCATCATTTTCTGTCTGAACTATCTGTTTTTGGGCTTACCTATCGGAGATGGGGCTAGTATTGGGAAAACCGGCACTAGTTTTTTTAAGCCAATGGCATAGAAATTACACACTTCATCTTTAGTTTACCATTTTTAAGTTTAGTTTTTAACATCGATGATGATAATAATAAATGTTTCTTGAGCAGCAAATCAGCATATTAGAATGATATCTGAACGATCGTGTGACATTGAAGACTGGAGTAAAGATGCTGAAAATTCAGCTTTGCAAACAGGAATAAATTGCATTTTAAGACATATTTAATTGGAAAACATTTTAAATTATAAGATTTCACATTATTGCTTTTTTGTCAAATAAATATAGCCTTGGTGTGCATAAGAGACTTATTTCAAAAATCTTAATGACCCAAACTTTTGAACTATTTTTCCCCCTGTCTTTTACGATCGTTGCTTCTTACATAAAATGTGACCCCAGGCAGACTGTGTGATATGAGCCATCATGTATTTCTGTGCTTCTGGTTGTTGATTGGTTCTTCATTAGACAGCAGCCGCAGGACCAGTCACACTGCAGGACTGTGACCTACAATTTTCCCAGAAAATGATTATGAGTCCATGATTAGATGAAGGCAATTAATGGTCCGTAGGTGAACATGACACACTAAGCAGTCCAAGACTGCCCTCCAATGAAAAATCTTTTGCAATCCCCTAAATTCATCTGAGACAGTGACATTCGTGCAGTGTTGTTCTAGATTTAGCAAGCAGAAGCCTATAATCATGACAAGGACATTAACAACACTTCCTAAAATGACAAAACAAACAGACACAAGGGTATTTTTAAGAGCAGTAATCCGGTGTAACACTTTCAGGATGTACTGAAATCAGTTGGGCTGTACTATTCACTTTTAATCGATGTCTTTCATCCTCTTCTGCTTAGTACCAGAGTGTATCAAAGCTCTAATTAACTTCTCAAACATTATTATCGGCCCTAAGGAAAAACTGAGTGCTGAATGAAAAGACTATCAAAGATTAGCAGCTCCATTTTCACCAGTGCCCCTACTGACTCCCACCGGGATGCCCACCCACAGCGATGAGAAGTTCACATATTAATCTTACCTTGACTCACAGGAGTGTAGCTGTTACGACAGAAGTCTCCTAAAGGTACTTTTTAGGAATATCCAAACACTAAAACACTGAGTTCTTGTTGTTCTGGCACCATAAATCACTGTCAGCACATCTTAGAAATGAGCAGAGGTTGAATTTTGTGTTATGGTAAGCTGGTCTGGGACTGTGTTGTCAGCTACTGGCAAGGCTCGCTAAATTGGCACCTGTTTATGCACTTTATGCCTGGCACACAGCAGGAACATACACTTGGCATCCAAATAGACATGCTTTTTTTGGACTGGCTTTGATTGGTAAACCTTAGACCTGAATTAGTCTGTTTGGTCTGGTCTGAAATCTTGGCGAATGATGAGGTTGAATCTAAGAGAGATGTTTAGTTGAGACGGTAGATTAAACCAAACTTTCAGGCATCTGTCTTGACTACACATTCTCATTCCCAGCTCAATACATATGTCAGGATTTGTAGCGCTCTGTTTGAGTTGTATAAAACCAGAGGTTACATGCCAGAGTAATCCACCCTAATTATTTCTTTTACCATCAACTTTCAAACTGAGCAGCTTCATGTTGGTCAACATTGCAAACTTGCGCAACGTAAAACTCCTGATTGCATGGATTCCCGTATAAAAGACTGGATTGTGTCTGTGAAATTTCACCAACTGACTGAAAATCTGACCGCACTTTACTGTCATACAACAGCTAGTCCCGCCCCTTGAATCTGATTGGTCAAGCAGCAGACACTATGGACAGTCCAACAGCCATCCATAACTGTGTTTTCTGTGTTTGTGGTGTTCCAGACCAGAGTATATGAGCGGTGCAGAGTTGTATGATTTATAAAAATTTGTTTAAATGAGGAAAAAGTGTCAGGATGGCTGATTTTTGCAAAAAAAAAAAGAAAAAAATTAAATATGGACCGCTTGTCTTCTGTCAGCATGGTCGAGGCTAAAGGTCAAGGGCATGACTACCTCCAGGCTGGCCTCTGCATCTCAGCGAACAAGAGCGTGCTTGCTAAAGGTCATCTTGTTACTTTCCTCCACTGAAAGGTTACAGAGATACGTGAGCTTGAAGAGGCAAGACAAATCGCTCATGCAGCTGATTCATGTTTTGCATCATCTCAAATGTTGTGAGAGCTTCTAAACGTTAGCAGACTGATAAAAAAAAAAACAACAGTTGCAAAATTTCAGTAGTGTGGCTTAAATTACATTTAGAATATGTCTGTTAGCACAAAAATAGTACTGAGGTGTCTATTGTTTTAATACATTTAGGGTGAGTAATTTTAGGTGAACCATTCCTTCAGGATTTCACACAATTAAAATGTTAATTGATATTAAAATGAGGAAAATCTTGGAAAAGTGTTGTATGACAGTTCCTTTACGTCACATATTCGTATTCTACCTCTCAGTGGGAGAGTTATTGAGGACGTTTTTAGGAGAGGCAGGAGCTAATTTTATATTTCGCTCACTGAGTTTAAAGAGAGGGAGGGGTGTACACACAGGAGAAACAAAGGGGAAGAGGAGGACGTGAGGCATACATACAGAGAGAGAGAGAGCTCAACCAGCATTAGACAGGCCTGATCCCGGGAGAGATTTGTTTCAATCAAACGCCTCTGACCAGAGAGAAGGGTTTCACTTCACCGCTCTATTAAGTAAACACATGAGCGTTCTGGTGTTGATCAAATCATTGCAACACACGAAGTGTCCCAAGAGCAGCATTGCCAAACGAAAAGAACAAGATACAGTTGATGCAAAAACCCTCTTTGAATAACCTTTTAGTTTCTTCCTCAGAGAAATGAATACAGAGACCATGTATTATTTCAGTTTCAATTTCAACGATTAAAAAATAATAATAATAATGAATAAAGAACCATTAATCAGACAATTTAATGCCAGGTAGTGTATATTATGTTAATAATAATAGCATTCTTTGAAATGGGTTGCTCTGTGTTGTCAGTGTTGTGAATCACCTCAAACTTTTGAACTCTGCAGCTAAGCACATTTACTCCGTTTTGAAGCTTCTGTTTCCCCATGTGTTTTCAAGTATACTGTTTTCAGCATTGTGGGAAGTTTCAGGTGTCTCTCAGCAGTTGTTTGTTATTCATAAGCACTCTTAGTGGAAAATATGCAAAATAATTTCTGAATAGCTAGAAGCACATCTCGAAAATACTCTCTGCATTAATGGTAAAACCTGTCCAAAACGTAACATGTTTCCAGCGATGAGCGAGTAGGACAGACTCTTTTGTCTAAGGCTTTCAGTTTGAGTTCCTGCTGAAATGGCTGAATACAGTTTATTACATTACAATTGATTAGAATGTGTACTGTATTTATTTAGTAATATTGTTTAATTTCATTTTTTATGTATTTATTTATTTATTTTTAACATTATTATTATTATTATTTGTTCAGACAGACAAACATTCTAATTACCATCACCAGACTCCTAATTATCTTCTTTCTATTCTTTTCTTTTTTTCTGAATGGTGGCACCTGGATTCAGACCATTTTGGTCACTCCTGGGATTCCTTAAGTTGACGCATTTCATTTATCTTGATTGTTTGTTATCAACCATACGTGTAAAAACAGAACGAGATTCCCATGGATCTTCACCCCTTCTCCTAATTATAGAGAGAAGAGTGATGAGGGATAGGGACGAGAAAATGAGGCAGGAGAAGATCAAGGAAGCAGAGAGAGAGAACTAGAGACAGTGGCTGGCAGACCATGCTTCATGCAAAACACAGATGAATAATGTATCCTGCCTACCTAGAGTAATACAGATCCATTTCTCTGTCTCTGTCTTCCTCCACTTGTAATGCTATGGTTTGGAGGAGACTTTAATCAGGTAGTAAATTACCTACTCTACAGTCTCATATGACCCCTGAGCCAGAGAAACGTACCATGGGGTCATGTTTTGGCTGGTTAGCATGCCGTAACTATACCATTTGAACTCACAAAGTGTTCATATTGTATACAGTAGTTAACCATCCAAAATCCATGTGCATTATGACATGACAGAATATACACATGTATTGTGAAAATGTCATTATCATTTACTAATCTGCTAATGCATGAACTGCTAATGCATGAACACCCATGTTTCATGTTTTCAGATTTATCATACGTTATCTGTAAGTTTGTTGTAAATAAATAATTGATGAGTTGCATCATTATCATTACAGTTCTTAGCTACCTCAAAAGCACATTATTTTCTGCTTATAACATTCAAGACAGTGGAATTTGCAGCTGTTTCGGTCTCACTAAAACAAGCGAGAAAATTAAATAAATCCCTTACCGACGCCTCCTCAATGTTTGTGGCTGTGTGTGTATGTAATATGACCGCCAGAGGCACGGAAAAGAAATAAGCACCACAGCTGGCCGACGTGCTCTTCTGTCAGGAAGCCTGTGGAGAGGCCCTTAGCAGCTCTCCCTCTCCATCTCTTTCTCTCACTCCTTCTTGTCCTCCTGGTTCTCTCATGAAAGCAACCCCATATCTGGACGGGCTCTCGAATCAGGCTAATTGTGACCTGCTGCAAGTATCAGCGAACAGAAAAAGATGGTAAAATTTCAGAGTTGTATCGAGCTAGATACCCTTCGATCTCTATTTCTGTCATCAGCCACCAATCAGTGCTCACCGTGTCCTAATCATGCACTAAATCACATATTTCGCATTTTAATCCATGACTTCTGTGGGTGACTGATTGCTATTTTCACCATTTCTCTTTCAGTTATTGAACTTAAAGTAGTTTACCCAAAAATGAAAATTCTGTCATTAATGACTCACCCTCATGTCGTTCGACCTGTGAGACCTTCATCTTTGGAACACAAATTAAGTTATTTTAGAGTAATTGGGGGAGGGTGAGTAAATTGATTACAGAAATTTCATTTTTGGGTGAACTATCCCTTTGAAAATGACTTCACACAAGTTAGGACACAGCGTTTCTCTTCCATCCCATCATCGTCCTTCTGCCTTGTCTATTACATCACATTCTAACATTTTTCATCTCTACTAACTTCCCAAAGTCTGAAGGCGGAGGTGCTGGAGATTTTGACCTCTGATCTGTAAGAGTCATCACTTCACTTTAAATGAATACATTATTCACCTATCATGTCCTCTCCAGGGTTGTCTTTATATGTATGTGTGTGTGTGTGTGTGTGTGTACAGTTTTTCATTAGCTCCCCTTCCTGCACAAGGCGATCTGTTATTGCCTGTCTAACCCTGGGGTGCCGTGATAGATGTCAGTTTGTGAATTATTTCTCACTGAGCTAAACCTTTATTTAGTGTTCTCCTCAGATCATAGTAAGCAAGGGCTCACGAGTGACCCTTGTCTGTTGTTTGTAGGTGAGTTAGGGACATCCTTTGAATGGGGGGTCTCTTATAAAAACTCTTGGGGTGGGTTCTTTTGACTTGGTATTTAGCAATGTGCTACTGGACACCTTAACAAATGTCAGGGCACCCACTTATGAAGGACAACATTTTGTAGACAAAAATAATCCGTTGTCCGTTGTAAGTATTTTAGCAATGTATGAAGTGCCATTCACCCTTACAAAATATTTTGCCCTCATGTGACATTCATAATTGCACTGCATAGCTTTCCTAATCATTCAACTGAGAGATGTTTTTGGGACAAAATAATAAAATGAAAATCACAGAAAATGAAGCAAGTGAAATAAAAATAATATAATAGTTTTTTTTTTTTTCTGATTTCTGATGATATTCCTTCAACACCTCCAGGTTGAACTCCTACAACAAAAGCTGCTTATTGTCATCTGGTTGCTTTTGAAAACAGACCTAAATCTTTATTCACAGATCTTGTGTTTCTGAGGACATGAGTTTAGCAGTTGCCTGCTCTCCTCGTGTGTGTTTCTGACTCAGTTCTGATTTGGTGTTGAATGATGTGAGTAACTTTCATCGCATTCTGAACTTTTCACCCACGTTTAGATGTAAATAGCTCTCTTCAACTTTGCCTTTCTGGAACAACTCTTCCACAAACCAAACCACATGATCTGGGCTTCAGAAAAACGCATTATAGCCAGAGGTTGCTCTGCAAATAGTCATTATCTGTCACTTTGACTGACTGGGTTGGATATTTTCCATCATGTTTTATTTTTAACTGTTAGTAAACCATTGTAATGCTTGGTATTTTTCTGTGGCATTAAAAGTGCACAAACTTCTGTGGAAGAGCTCGTTTACTCTTCCCAAGTGTTTTTATGTCGTCTTCTTCAATTGTTTTATTCACAGCTTCATGTAGAGCGGTGAGTGTTGAACGCTCCATATGTTGCCGTGGTTGTGACTGTCTCTCACACACTTTCTGTCTGTCTCTTCCAGGAGCCCAAGGCCAGGTCCCTATCGTCCAGAACATGACTGTGACAGAAGGAGGAATAGCCAACTTGACCTGCCGTGTGGAACACAATGACAACACCTCCCTCCAGTGGTCAAACCCTGCACAACAGACGCTCTTCTTTGGGGACAAGAAAGGTGAGTGATCACCACTAAACTCATATCTTTGTCTTGTGTGTTATTAGGTGGACGATGGACCTCAGCTGAATGAGATTTTAATAGAGGAACTTTAAGGGATTGTGTTTTTTTACTACAGCTTAGATGGGTTGAGATGACAGATTGCTGACAGCTAGTATATAAACTCTGTGAATTCTGCTCCAAAACCTAGTGAGCTCTGTTTAAAGCATTATAAATCATCAGAGATGCACATAGTCTGTTCCAAACGTCTTTCATATAAGGAACAAACCTATAATGGACACTTAAAATAAAGTTTAACCAAAAGTAAAGAAATAATACAATTTAATTGAAGATAGCAGAAAAGAGAATATATATATATATATATATATATATATATATATATATATATATATATATATATATATATATATATATATATATAAAACCAAGCAAGACCAATTACATTAATGAAGTGTTATTCAAATCGAAAGGTATCAATAAAAATAGTGAAAAATAATTAGAAATTTGAATGGGGCCATCAATGATTATTAGAGTATTTAAACATTATTCTCTCTCTCTCTCTCTCTCTCTCTCTCTCTCTCTCTCTCTCTCTCTCTCTCTCTCTCTCTCTCTCTCTCTCTCTCTCTCTCTCTCTCTTATTTCTCATTTCGTGAATTTTAGCCCAACTAATAAGGAATGTTTGCACAACTTACACTGACGTTTTCTAAAGGTTATGTAAATGTCAAAATAAAACATTCCTAAAGTAATATTTATAAATCATTCTTATAACATTTCAATTTAATATGCAGTCTCATCTCATTGTTGAGATGACAACATTTTTTCGGGAGGGTATTGCCTGTAAAGACTATATTGGCAGTAGACAAAGAGAAAACTCACTAGGTTTTGGAAGAAAGTTTTAGATTTACATTTTTATGTACAAAGATTTACAGCTGTATCTCTCTGTCTGAGATAAAGAGTGGAATACATCATCTGGATTTTCTTCCACACCGCGCTGGATTGTGTAAAATGGCTTTGTGTTCACCTGTTGTATGATTGGTTGGCTATACATTGCTGTAGAGAATCAATATTAGTCCAGGCAAAGCTTTATAAGACACGCTTTTACTGGTAGACACCCTTAATCAAGAGCAGACGAAAAATCAACAACTGGACAATCTCCCGGACTCCCACACATACAATCATGAGACGCACATACATGAGAAATTGGGACAGCGGCTTGATTAATGTTGTGGAATACTAACAGATGAGGTATGGGAGGTGAGTCATTTAAAGGACTCTCCACTACAGCTTTAAAGATATCTACTGTTCCCAGATCAGATCAATATGGAGCAGGAGCGTTATCACAGGTTCGGCAAATGCCCAGTTCATTATGTCAGCAGAGCTTTTCGTATGGACGTAATCATGGGAAATGTTCGATACACCCGGCGGATTGGATTTTATAATGATATTGTGGCTCTACATCTGAGAATTGCCCGGGTCGTTTGTATGGAGATAATAAATGTCCTTTGATTTATAAAAGATCCATGTGTCAAAGATAGCTTAGTGTTTCCTGGCCCACACAGACTCAGACGTGAATAGCGTGATCAAAGAATACATGGAAGTAGAATAACAATTAGCTTTGAGTGGCTGATTTATGCATTCAGGTGATGACTTTGTGTTCAGAGGCGGCTGACTTCCATCTCTACATAGAGCTGCTTTATGCAGCCGCCTCCAAACACTCAGAAACATGAAATCCAAATGAGTGATAGAATCTTCTCTTCAGTTCAGAAACATTTATTTCTGGCTTGTTAGTTCTTTGTCTTGAACAATTTTACCACCCAGAGATGAAAGTTCATTATTTAATCTGCCTCACATCTGTCATGTGCTGTCACATTCTTCTGTGGAGTGCAAACTGATTTGTTTGCAAGTTCAGAAGTTTCCGGCGACAAGCAGTTTGAGAACGAAAGTGCTAATTCTGAATATTTTGTTTCACAGATGTTGACAGAGAATTGCTTTGTAATTTAACTCACCTAGGCCCGGCACTCATCCACACCTGCCTGTTTTTCTGCATCAGTCTATATTTAATTTGTGCAGATATGCTCTCATGCTGTGCCAGCACACTGTTTCCCACAATTACATTCTCCTGAAGCTGGTTCTGTAGGAGCATTGGCCGAGTGGCGCCTGCAAGGACGCCTATGTGTGTTTTTATCCATGCAGGAAAGGAGGGTTGTTTGGATATGCTGTGTTGACGGCAATGAGGTGTGTAGACCAAGTCATCCGCAAGAAAGTGCTTCGCATGCCTGAGTGATGGTTTAATTATTAACACTACGTGCTTCAGATCTGATCGAAAAGTTTTACATTTGGGAAACAGTGTAATAAGAAACACATCAGGAGCAGAGAACTAGCGATAACAGGGGGTTGTGAAATCCGCCTGCTAGGAATGGCTTCTTATTCGATTTAAAACGTGGTGCAATCTAGCTGAACCAGCAGGAAATGTCTCAAGTTTGTGACAGGAACTGGTTGGATAGTTTATCCTTGCAAGCTGTCAGTCTATCTGATCTCAGTCCAGACAGGAAACATCAATCACTCAGTTGCTCACAAATTTAATTGTCTACAACATATAGATCAAACTACCAATCTATTGTGTTTCAGATTTGGCTCTTCAGATTTTTTTTGTATTATTATTATTTATTTATTTTTTATTTCCTAAATTTAAAAATAAATCCAATTGCAATTTAAAATGCAACGTGGAATAAATTCAAGCTAGTCGATTGCTGTATTGTCATAGTTTATGTCTCAAGTTTTGAGGTTTGTATGGTGATTTGAGTGTTTCATAAGTGTTTTTGACTAAGGAGTGTTCCTGTGGCTCAGTGGTAGAGCATTGCATTAGCAGTGCTAAAGGTTGTTGGTTCATTTCCCAGGGAACACACATACTCATTAAATTTAGATATATTGATTTATATGTGTGTGTGTAAGTTGCTTTGGATAATGCATTAATGTAATGGTGTGTTGTGGACTGTTTTTTAAGCCTAAGACAACAACCAGTTTTATCTCTATGCTCATTTTTATAGAAATCATGATTAAAGCACATTGAGCAATATACAATGGTGTAAACAAACTGAACAATTTGCATAGAGCTCTTAATTGACGCAGTATTCTAATTTGATGAGATTTGGTTTTTGTCATCACAATTAATCATCACAATTAAAAGAACCAAAGACTTAAACTACTTCAGTCTGTGTGCACTGAATTTATTTAATACACAAGTTTCACAATTTGAGTTGAATTACTGAAATAAAAAAAATGTTTTCACGACATTCTGATTTATTGAGATGCACCCGTATACAGTATATATATATATATATATATATATATATATATATATATATATATATATATATGTACACACAGTATATACTGTACATAATTTGAAGCCCAAAAACTCTGTCAGCCTGTAGCACTTTTTTCTTTTTTTTAAAGCTGGCCCTCTCTCACATCACCTGGTGGGTGGGTGTGTGTGTGTGGGGGGGGGGGTGCTCCATTGTGCAGCTCTTTACAGGTTTTGGATAGTTTTGCAGCCTCAAGGAAAGTGAAAATGAGGGAAGGGAGATAGGGAGATTTCAGACATTTTTTTGCTTAGCCAAAGGGGGTTTGTGCAAAATATTTACAGCTGCTATTTTTTTCATCTGCCAGCGAAGGCCCATAGAGTCCATGCACAGGTGCAGGTGTGCGTTCTCAACAAATACTGCTCAGGCTAATCACTGCGGTCCCTCAATTACGCATTTGTTCTGCACATGTGAGGTTGTGCACCGTCCCACACCACTCTTGGAAGTGATTTTGGAGGACCAGGTGCCCTTGAGAAAGGGATGTAATTACAAGAGTAAAAATTGTGTTGCTGTAGACCATAGTGCCATGCGGTTTGCAGGCAGACAGACAAAGGAGATGAATAAACCTCCACGAGACAAAGTTTAATAA
Organism: Carassius auratus; assembly: GCF_003368295.1. Classification (NCBI taxonomy): domain Eukaryota; kingdom Metazoa; phylum Chordata; class Actinopteri; order Cypriniformes; family Cyprinidae; genus Carassius; species Carassius auratus. The sequence continues at coordinate 20,762 of NW_020523915.1, read as the reverse complement.
AAAATCCAAAGTGAGTAGGCAGCCGCAGACGGGCATTAGCAAACGGTGACTGTGTGGGTAAACTATATAAAGCAGAAACAAATTATATGATTAATGAAACACAGCTGAAAAACAGAACTAATAATGATGGTGGCCATGGAAACTAAAAAGTGGCGGGAAATCAAAGGAACAAAACATTCAAAGTAAAGTCGGCAACACCAAAGCTCCAAAAGTATCAAAAAGGTAAACAATATTTTTTTTTTGTATTCAAACGAAGGCATGAATTGAGGGAATGCAAACTAAAAGGCAGAGTCGGCAGCACTGGCGTGGACCTGGAAGACCACGGCAAACCCGGAGAAACTAGGGACCAAGGTGGAGCCAGACGGAACCAGAGGGATAGAGAGACAAGGTGCAGCCAAAGATGTGGAATCATGTAGTGATGGATGGACGACGACTGACAACTACTACTCCCTCATCACAAGTGGAAACGAGGGAGCTAGGACCCAAGGCGGAGCCGATGGGTTGAAGGGCCAAGGTGGAATACAGGCCTGAGGGTGAGCTGAGGGGCTTACAGAAACCAGCGAAGATAGTGCAAAAGAACTGGAAGATAAATAGAGAGAAGGAGGAAGAGGGAGGCTGGGAGGGACCACAGGAGGCACAGAAGATTCAGAAGAAACAGACGATACAGAAGACTCGAGGGGCAGGGCTGGATGGAACCAGCGGGAAGATTCAGGACAATCCAGGAGATAATCCATTTCTAAATCCACAAGATTTCTAGAGGTCAGTGGTAGCTCATCCTCAGTGGTGGACAGGGCTTCGATCCATGCCTTCATTCTCTACTAATATCCCCTCAGGCATGTGCAGTGTTGCCGCTCACACACCTGGTCAGACGCACCAACAGGCATGTGCAGTGTTGCCGCTCACACACCTGGTCCGACGCACCAACAGCTTCTGACTCGCGCAGTTGCTTCTCCTCGCGCTGGCTGCTCAGTCGTGGCGGACCCAAGCTCTCTGAAGTGGGCTTAGGCAGTTGTTCATGCAGCTGGGTGGTAATGGCTGGCTGGGCTTTGGGCTGCACTTTGTTCTGGATCGGGGCGGACGCTCTCCAGACACCAGATGATCGCGTCCCTCCAGCTCAGTCCCGTGGTGTCTGGAAGGTCAATGATGTGATTGTTATTTTCCCTGATCCAGAACAGTGTCTCATCGTCAAAAGGACAGGTAATAGCGAGAAGGCAGAAGTCCTTGGTGAAACTATAATCCAAAGGTAAATGAATGAAGTTCCACATGACAAAGTTTGATACATAAACAGAACTGTGACCGGACAAAGAGTAAATGAATGAGTAAACTATATTAAGCTGATTAATATGATGAAAGATGATGAATGAAACACAACTTAACTGAATATAATGGTGACACACAGGCCTTCGATCCCTCAATGCTGATTTTTCTCAAGCAGACACAACAGGTAGAAAATGAGCCGGATAATTCCATCGGGCATCTACAGGTGCTCTAATATTCTCCCACTGCCGGTTCACATTATTATTCCTTCCGTCTCTTCTTTGTGTTTCTGCTCTGTTTTTAATTGCTAAAAATTATGCTTATCAATTTTGAAAGCAGTTGTTGTGCTTAATGTTTTTGTGGAAAACATAATTTGTTTTCAGAATTTTTTAATGAATAGAACGTTTAAAAACATAATGGCATCTGATTAATATTTTGGTTGACATATCGCTGTTTTGTAACAATATAAATGTCTTTACTGTTTCTTCAGTTCATACTTCATATTATGTACATGGTGTAAATATATCCTAAAGTATTAATAACTTAATAATAATAATAAATGTAATGACATTGTCAGAAATCATTCGGCTGATAATATTTTAAATATTTATATATATATATATATATATATATATATATATATATATATATATAATGACTTTATAAGGGAGCATATTGTTTTTATTCAACAAGTATGATTAGACAATGAGTGAATTTCAAACTGTGTCATTTGTTGTTAGTGTTAGTAAAACTAGCGTAACATTATTGGCTTCAGGCTGTTGCTGTTCGCAATACATATTTTATCCATTGCTTTTTCTCTGGCTGTCTGTCTTTTTCTCCCGTCTCCTCTTTTCTTTACTCTCTCCTTCTCTATTCCGTTCTCTTTTACCCATCTTTCAGTCCTATGAATAAAATTAGCTTCTCTCGCTACAAAATGTTCTCAGTGTTCATTCCTCAGCGAGAGACCTGAAGAGAGCGGGAGCGGGAAAGTGTGATGGAGAACAAGCGTGCCATCTTTCTATTCATCTATCTATCTGGCCCTTCCTGGCCTTGTCGGGCGTTAACACGGTGTGTAATGGTGCATCATCAGCCAAATCCCTTTCCATTTAAAAAGACAATTTTATGGCTCTATAGCGTCTGTTTATTACAAATATGGGTTTATCATGAACCGAGACCTCATTTATTTCCAGCCTGACTCGTGTCGACGCATCGCCCCATTCTTATTCTTTCTCTCGCTCACTTTCCCCCTCTCTTATTCACCCTCAAATTGATTGACTGTTTAATTCGACATTTAGCAGCTCATGGAGAGTTCGGCTATCTCTATAGTTCTCTAAAGAGCTCCAGCAGTTTTGTGCTGCTCAATATTTCTGCTCGCTGAAAGCGCATCGATACCCAAAATTCCTCCTGTGCTCCTCACCTTTGAGCTCATGCAGTCTGACCACTCTTGAATTACACCTTAACGGGATTTGTGTGCTCACCGGACCAACAAATTAGCTCATTTGGAATAAGTGTTATGGTATACTACACAGAAATAATGCACAGAATACCCATTAACCATGTGTGAGTATGTGTCCGTGCGCTCATTTAAATGTCGACCTCAGCCTGCCTAATCTTATTCTTCAATATGAAAGTGCACAACTGTGTATTGAAGTCATATTTTACACTGATAGCTCACCTCCCCTGACCTATCAGATTGTTTGAGTGGGTGAATGGCACGCCGGTGGAGGAGTATCTTCTCTTCTTGTTGGTGTTTTTGAGGGGTTTGTTGCAGTCATTCTTCACAGCTGAACATACAAGATCGATGGGAGAAAAGTGGCTCACCGAGTTCAAGCTGGGATGAACTGGTTCAGAGTAATGGCCAACCACAAAACATTGATCGCCACAAACATTTAGCAGCATCAACTTGTGCTTCATTGAAAGGGTAAAGTGCTATTGTTTAGATTTTTTGTGTTTTTAGGTATGTATAATTTAAAAGACTTTGTGCTATATTTTGTTATTTTTTTATATATTTAACTTAAATGGACATTCATTTATTTAGAAATAGTAAAAAATTTAAAAAATGAAATTTTTATTTTACAATTTTGAAGAAAGAAAGGTAACAGGTTTTGAATTAAATGAATTTTCATTTCATTTTGGGTGAAATGTCCACATGAAGTCGATTGTTAGTGGAGTTTTCTTCAGTGAGTAGTGATTTGATATTTTTTCTAGTTGATTTTAAAAAAAAAAAATAAGAAAGAAAGAAAGAAAGTCACATTTTATAAAATATAAAATATTATATATGTTATACACATTATATATAGATATTCTCATTTCTGAAAGCAAAAAAAAAACTTTAATTCAAAACTATACAATTAATTGGTCAGATTTTTATTTATTTTTCTATATATATTTTTTGACAATGTTTTTGAAAGAAGTATATTTTGCTCACCAAAGCTGCATTTATTTGATCAAACCATAAAGTAAAAAGAGCAATATTGGGAAATTTCCAATTTCTATTTTAATACATTTTAAAATGTTGTTTATTCCTGTGATGCAAAGCTGAATTTTCAGCAGCCATTACTCCAGGATTCTGTACATAATCCTTATGAAATCATTCTGATACACTTTGCTGCTATTATGGATAACGGTTTTTGAACTGAAAACCTTTTTTAGTATTAGAAATGTCAATGTGATTTTTGATCAGATTAATGGATCCTTGCTGAATAAAAGTAGTGATTTCTTTAATTAAAAACAAACAAAACTTCTACAGACCCCAAACATTTGAACAGTAGTTTATATTTGCTAAAGAATAATTGCAGGATATTGTATGGTCACTTTAAAAAGTTGAACTCCAGACACTTCATAGTGATGTATGAATGTTCCATGTTGTTAGTACACAGTGTGATGCCAGAGTGTGAGTTTGGGGAAAGTTACACCTCAAACGAGGGACATAAAGTCCTTGCATCTTCTCTTCCAGGAAGCCAAGTCACTTGAAAATGATTGAGGGGAACATCTTGTTACATAGGCCTGAGTCACAGGTATCTTATTAGAGAAGTGACCCGTCAGCTCACAGTATCACTGAGGCAAACAGAGAAAGAAATATCTGGAATTCATTATTTTCTTACAGTGTGTATCAAACTGTCACAACCTGTTTCTCAGGTTCACGGGCCTAAACTAGCATGCAGCTCACTTAAAAAATACTCTCCACTCACTCAGACAACATTCACACCTCCTGTCCGCTTATTAAGTCATCATCATCCTGTGCTGCTCATTTGTATTGTCGGTTATGAAGTAAAAGGGAAGAGGGGAGTGTTTGGAAGAGTTGCTTTCTGACAAACTTGGGTAGAACTTAAGTCATTAAATGTAATTTCATAATTACTTCTATTGCCTTTGAAACATGCAGAAAGCATCCAGGGTTACTATTGTAAAATAAATAAAATAAACATTTTTTTTTTTGTTACTTGAAATAAAATAAATGTGATAGATGTCCAGTTTAACTTCATCATGACCATACGGTTTTTATACATCTATATTTCAGTTTTAGTTATTATAGTACATAAATTAATAGTACATGCATATAAAAAAATTACAATGACAACAACAAACAAATGCACAAAAATACACAACAAAATTAACTAAAATTAAAAATGTATTTATAAAAATCTATATATAATTGATTTTCTCAATTATGCTAAAATGACAAATCCAAGCATGTATGATAAACTAATATACACTTTAATGATGTAAATTCATGCATTTCAAAAGTTTTTAGTTTGCATAATATAACATAGAACATTTTCCCTTCTCTGTGAGCAGAAAATAGTGAGACGCAGCAATTTGAATACCCAATAATCAGTTGTGAATTTACAATTGCTTTATGTGTGACTGGGGAACAATAAATAAAGGACTATCATGGTAAAATGGATAAATGATGATGGTACAATTCTATACTGCAGTCATAGGGTGGGGATCCTTGATGTTTTGATGATATGTTATGCTGTACATGATGTGTACTCATCTTTCATGGATGTTGCCAATGAGACACCTTATCCGATATCTGTCAGAATTTTTCTGTGCGAATTTTAGCCTGGGTGAAAGATGCCTTTTGTTGAAGTGATATTGCCAATGACCTTTGTATGGTGTTTCCACCGAAACAAGACATCATCAGATGTGGACCCCAGCCTCATTGGGTGTTCCATCCCTTTATCACAAGACACCCTCAGATGAGGCAGGCCGACCACAAACTGATTAGACCTGGGTGTGTGTCACTTTGTTACATGGGCATTTAGCAGCCCACACTGTGTCTATCAGCTTCAGCCACAGCCAGTGGTTGCTTCTTTCAGCGACAGTGGCCAGTTCCCTAGTCTGAGCCTCAGACGTCACACCCACGGACCATTGGCTAAATGTCTGATGCATATAGGACACAAAAGTGGAAGCACTTCAGGAGTGTCGAAGTCGTCATCAGATTGGTTGAATTCTACAGGATTTCCGCGAGACGTGTGTGCCGCATTCTTTAACGTTCTGCCTGGAAACAAAGATGCCATGATGCCAAAACCCTTCACTAAAGAAGAAAGGAATCGTGTTTACAACTGTGATGATGAGCGCTTATCAGGATCAACTAAACGTTGGATTTTCAAAAGTATGTGAAATATTGAAAGTTTAGGGCATAGAATCTTTAAAATACTTCCGAATTGCCATAAATTCTAGACCTTCAGTCTGAAGGTCTGGCTACGTGAGATTACTCAGCTGCCAAGTTGGCATATTGGAGCTTCTTCCTTTCAAAGGCCTTGTTAATGGCCTCTTCACAAGGGACTGTCAGTTCTACTATTATGACAAACCTACTGGAGTTGGACCAGAGAACCTGATCTGGATGCAGATTGGTGCAATTTCAAATAGCAAAGTGAGTCTGTGTATTAAGTCAACTCACATGTCCCAGTCCCTGGCTATATACAGTAATTAGCACGCCTTTTTTTTAAGATGTGAAGTGCATTTCTTTTTTCACAAGAGAATAGCATGAGGTGGAAAATCCCCCTTTCGTGTGTGTATGACTGTGGTGTCAGTGCTTCAAAGTGATTTAAATCTAGAAATTTTGAGTGCGTTTTTTGCTGGGCAAACAGTCTAATATCTAATGCTATAAGTATGTTAAAGCACTGCAGCTAAATATGCCCAAGCAAAACAAAAATAAATATAAAAAAAAATTGTTTAAACCATCATGCACAGTGAGTTCATACTGAATGGACGGAATGGATCTTAGACTAAGATGAGCTTTAATGAATGCGGTTTTGCTGTGACATTGCGATTTTCGGCTGTTATTTAAAACAATTCTAAACCAGTTAACTGGCTCATTTCTCCAGATTCTTGTCAAAACATTTCCTCCCTGCTCTCTCTTTCTCTGTATCGCTCCATTGAGCTGACATGTCAGTGCATTATGATTGCCTTCCTGTTTTATTAGATTTCTGACAAGTATTTTCAGCTGTGTTCTAGTGGCATTTCTAAACTCACCCACGAACAGTGGAAGGCGGTTCACCAGGGCTCTGTGTCGAACATAAAGTGTTGTTGTTGTTTTTTTTCTTCTTTTGTAAACAGAAATGGAAAGAGGAGGGAAACTCTCTATGCTAACATGCAAGTAAGACTATTTCAGTGTTAACATACTTATAGTTCATAATTAGCACCTTCCTGCATCAAATTTAAAACAGGCTTTAGCAAAACTCCGGTTAGCCCTAGCAAAAGAGCTGAAGCATGCAGAAAACAGCACTTAGATACACCTTATCCTGAAACAAAACCATTTAGATGCTGTTAAATAGTTGTAGTTTTTTTCAGTGTAGTCCCCAGTCAGTACATTGAGGACGTGTTTTGCCTACTATGGACTTTATTTACACTGATCCCAAAAACAAGTATGCTATCATTTTCTTGGACAGCAGAAATGGTTTCTCTACACTCCAAGCCAAGACAGTGGTCTGTAGAAAGTCATGTAGTGACTGATTTGTGGATAATGTTGCATAAATACAATGTTCTTCTTCTTCGTCTTCTTCTTCTTCTTCATCATCATCTTCTTCATCTTCTTCTTCTTTAACTTGTGTTTTATTTTTAGATTTATTTGGTACCACAAAGATTTTAAAGAAAAATTTAAAATAAGTTACATTTTTATAGAAGTTTCTACCATATTATGCAATATTTTTATTGTTAGAAAAATTTCACATTTTACATTTGCATAAATACTGTCAATTCTTCTTCTTCTTCTTCTTCTTCTTCTTCTTCTTATTATTATTATTATTATTATTATTATTATTGCAATATATTTATTATTTGACCATTATAGAACTATCATGTGATGAATGAATCAATACATTTACGAAATGATAATATATAATAATAAAAAGTTATATAACAATAATACAATTTTATTTATGCAATAAACTGGATAGATGTTTTCCAGTTATATAACTGCCATGTAAGAATGGATGGATGGATGGATGCATACACAAACATACAAACAAACAGTCTTATATCAACAAATATGAACTGCCTTGGACTTCATTCATTTCAGTGGGGAAAATAAAGTTGCTTTTGTTCCTAAAAGTGAAAATGGGTCATATAAAACATACACTATATATTGCTTTAAATGTCATTACTCTGTGAGAAGGAGTGGACCTGTCTTCACCCCCCACCCAAACCTCTTTCTGTTTACCCAGAAGATAAAGTCATCTCTTTGTTCAGCACACACCATCTCCAAATGTATCAGATAATAAGCCAGCATGCATTGTATTAGTTTAATGCGTCTGCTTATGAATCAATGTAGCCCATAACTGTCTAAATAAACTGCTCCTGGAATTTATTCAAGTTAGTTTTATTATGGGGGTGTGTCTGTGTTGGAAATAAGCTACAGCTCTTTGCCCGAATCTTACCATGGTCATTTTAGTTTAATTGAAGCATGGTCATCACCATTTAGGGCAGGATTTATTGTGGTGGCTGTCGTTCCAGCTCATGGAGCCAGAGTCAGGCATCTCCACCACACTGTGATCTTTTTTAGAAAGTCATGAGATGCTGAAAAGCCTCAAAGAAGTGACAGTGGGGCATCACATCTGTTGTCACAGCATCTGGCACACATCTCTGGAATAAAAGCTGTCAGGCTTTTCTTTATATCTCCCAATAACTTAGAATGCACTTCTGAATGCAGGAGTAAATCCTTTAAATTAACACTGATGACAACTGTATTTAGCTGACCTGTGTATGTGTCCTTAAGACTCTCTTCAGCCTGCTTCGTCTTTTCTTGAACTATCTCAAGTCTCCTGTGATCAGCACACTTGCAAATATTGAGTTTCCAAAACCAAAAAGGAAATAAAAAAGAGACGCAGGCAAATCTTTTCAAGGATTTTGTCTCAAGAGAAGAGAGTGCAAAAAGAATATTTTTTCATGCGTATTACCTGTCTGAAAGTCGAAAAGCAATGCTATGGAAGAGACCAGGAGGAGATTGTGTGTTAGCTGTGCCTAACGCACAGACAGAGATAATGAAAAGTTTTCCGGTCTTTTCCATTACCCTAGCAGAGAGAGAGAGAAAATGAGATATGCACTTTCGTGACATCCAAATGTTATAGTGTGTGAAATGGGGTCTGTAGCCAGGTGATGGAATTCATAATGTTTTTTCAGAGGGTGTGCATGTATGTGTGTGTGTGTGTGTGTGTGTGTGAGAGAGAGAGAGAGAGAGAGAGAGTATTTCAGGTGATAGATGATGTTCTATGATAACAGAGGTATGAAAATCTCTTTCAGCTTTGTTCAGCCGCGCTCTGAAGTTGGAGTCTCTCTGGTCACTTGTAAGATACCCCGAGGCCTGAATGTCATCCCATCACTCTGCCCTCTGAGTCACATTTGGAAAGAACAGAGTGAAATACTGCAGCATTTAGCGGCTGACAGCTAAGTTAAAAAGCCACAGTCTGGGATTCGGCGGCGGCTGGGGAACGCTGCTGATGAAGAGGGTACAACAGAAGAGATTTGACATTAAAGCCCTATTCATGAGAAGTGACAGTCATGGACTCCAGCTCTCAAACTGAGTGGAGGCTGTACGAGACCCTGTCAATTATATTCAGTAATAACACAGACAGTCACAGACAAGCCTGATTCCTCTGTAGAATATACAACGAGCCTTAAGGAAACCAAAGCAAAGTCTGTGCCGAGGTTATTATCTTTAACCAAAGCTATTATGACGATGAAGACTAGCAGTGAAGAAAAAAGTCAGACGGGAGTTTCCAAAAGACATCAGACATCCATAAAGACTTTTTTTTTAATTTAATGATATACAATTGACCATTTTTATGTCATAAAAGTAGTCCATATAAAAGAGAAAAAATAAAAATAATTTATCATTAAAGATTGATATTTATTTCTATATTAATTTAATTTATTATGGATGGTTTTGTTTATCATTGTCAAAAAGAGCTGAATGAAAAAAAATGATTTAAAGATTATTGTTAAATGTTTCAGCAATAGCAGATTTATTGCATAATTTATTATCAATAAGTACAGTGTGCTTGTGTTGTTGTGCATTAAAAAAAAATAATAATCTTGAATTCCAATGTAATTGAATATTATTTTAAACGTGATGTCATATCTGATCACCTGTGGTTTGTTTTCATTATAGGCAGATTTCAAAAATTATTAAAACTACAACTAATTGGCAAGTTTTAAACTAATTTATATTGCAAAAAATCAGTTATGGTCCTCCAAGCATTATTTTTTATATTATTGTGGTAGTCCGGGAATGTTATCTGGTGGAGACATGGATACTTGGAAACCGGCGATAGTAACTTCTCCATTGTTGTTCAGGCATTGTATAAGTAGGATGTGAAGGAGCATTGGTTGATGTGGTAATTGTCTCGGGCTTCCTCCACTGTGATTGGATGGCTGGGTAAACAGTGGTGAGAACTGCATTATTTTAAAAGATATTTCAACTCTCGGTGACCAGAAAGAAAAAAGAACACTCCCTTTACAAACAAGTGGACACACTTCCTTATTTGGGAAAGTATTACCTCGCAAATCTATAATGCAGAACAAAGATTATTCGTCCCATATAAAAAATGGTCCCGGTTGCCATCATCAGCCATTTACGTGCTAATGTTATTGAATGAGACTCTGTTACACTCTGTCACCTGAGACAGCATTGATTACAGCTTAGCTCTGCCTACAGTCTGCTGGAGTGACTAATAGGGCTTGCTTTAAAAGATACATTTTCATGAGGAGGCTAAAGAGACATTTGTGGTGACATAGTTTTATCACGGGTTATTTGAGAAATTTGCCTCCATCTCATACATTTGATGTTGAGAGCAAGGTTTGCGTTTGAAACGTTTGCTCAAAGGAAAACATATTTTATTTACATTTCTTCTCAGTGCCGCTCCTGTAACGGCTCAAAGGTTGTTTGAATTTCAAATGAGGCTACACCCCCTAAAGTACATAACTCTGTCCTTATCCCATCAATTGAGAAATGTGGGAAGTTCATGCTAAATGCTAATGAGCAGCGGGCTCTTGCTTTTTGAAAACGAAACGCAAAGGCGTCACCTTACGAATGTCCACAGGTTTTCTACTTGCATTGTATCTTCTGTGTCCCTGCTGTATTTTGATTGGCTCATTGTTTAATGAAATTCGTGAAAATATGCTGCACCCAGTTCCCATCTCTGGGACTTTTCCACCTGCGCAAATGTGGTCGCGCTAAATCAAATACCCTGAGCTGAATTACCTTTTAATAGTCACATCTTTTGACGCCTTTTAGCCACTAGCTCACTTACAGTCATCCGTCCTCAATTTCTTCTCACATTACCCTCCATTATGCCATCTAAATTACATTTCATGTTTATTTTATGCAGAGCACGTGCATGTAATTTTAGAGGTAAAATAATAAATGCCTCAGAATATTGTTGCTTTTTCCCTCCCTTTTCCCATTTTAGTGATTGTATTTATTTCCTGTTTATTTTATTATTATTATTATTATGATTGTTTTCCTGTAATTATTCAAATGCGTTGTTGTCTGTGTTAGCATCTGCCATTCACCTGCAATAGCGCATGTTGCCATCTATGGTTGAGCCTTAATTAGCTCCCTAAAAAGGAAAATGCCATCACACACCTAATTGCTTCTGTTATGCGTTCATTAAAAATGCTCAACCGAGCACGATATTGAAAAAATAATTGCAAAGGTTACCAGGAGCATTTGTTATCAGTGGTGTTAGCCGCATTGAATCATTTGTGGTATTTTCTCTTGGAATGTAGCCATCTAGATTTAATGCCTGTGCCTCGCACTCATAAACAAACGCGGGAAAACAAGGCAGCCTGCGGAAAAAGTTGGCACTCGTGTGGCATCCTGCTCTTCCTTATTAAATCAGCGGTGTATTGGGATCAGGGCTGCTTAGTCTGTTCATCTGTTTCTTTACTGCACGTGTCAGGGTGAGACAGACTTTAAATGAACATAAATGCAAATGCAAAAAATTACTAAAAATGTTTTTTTTTTTTTATATGTTTTTAAAGTAGTCTCTTATATTTACCAAGGCTGCATTTATTTAATTAATACAGTAAAACCCTAATATTGGGAAATTTTTTCATCATTTTAAAATGTTATTTATTGACAAAGCTGATTTTATGTTTGCAGCCATGACTTAGTCTTTAGTTTCACACGATCTTTCAGAAAATCAGTGTTATATGTTGATTTGGTACAAAATTCTGAAAAAGTTCAAAAGAAAAGCATTTATTTGTACACATCTTTTGTGACATTATAAATGTCTTTACTGTCATTTTTGATCAAGTTAATTTATCCTTGCTGAATTAATTTTTTTCTTTCCTAAATAAATAAATAAAATACTGACCCCAAACTTTTGATTATTAGAGTACAACACAAAAAGAAATGTTTTGGAGAATATACTGGTTTCTCTTTTCCGTGCAATTATAGTCAGTGGTGATCAAGCTTCTAAACTTCAAAAATGACACAAAACACCATAAAACTGGTCTTATTAAGGGTTCTGGAGATCATTTATTTAGTTTTTTTTTATTCAAATGTGAACTTTTGAATAATGCTGACTCGAAATACTGTATATGCTTTTTATATACTGTACCACAGTCCATGTTACAGTGACCTAAAGAAAGGACGATTTTCTGGGTCAGAAAAAAATAGTCAAGTTCACTTTCTCAGTCTTTGTCTCCCATCTAAGCATGACTGACCTCCAAAGCTGCATGAAAGAGGTGAAAGAGAAAAACTGAAAGAATGAAAGAGCAGAGGACTGTTTACTTTCCTCCTCTCTAGCAGATCAGTAAGGTCTGAATGCCCCAGAGCTGCCTGGCTAACAGCCTCTGTACCTATCTGACTAATTACCCATAAGGCCCTGTGCTCAGGACTGTGATGTATTTCTGTGACCATGACAACTGTGGCTGAGAAGCTGTTTTAGGATGATGCAAAAAGACAGTTCTATGCGTGTAGGTTTTTCTATCAAAGACTTAAGTGCATGAAATATGAATTATCCAAATAATTGCATATGCACAGTTGTTACTTTCCTCATGAGATTCGTGCAACCTGTTTTTGAGCTTGTTGGCTTCTTTTTTGTTTGTTTTGGTTTTTGTTCTTTCTTGCATCCTACTCTTTTTTTTTTTTTTTTTACCCCCTTCCTTTTGTTCTGCAGTATATCTTGCTTTTGTTAGGAGGGTTATGAATTTTATTACATTTTTTTCAGCAATTAATGTCACTTTATTCTGACAAAACTTGAAAGAAATAGCGATTTTTAGCTTATATCTTTAAAGCAATATTTCAGGTTTATTACAGGTTAATCTCAATCAACAGCACTTGTCGTCGTAGTTATATTAATTTCCATAAAACTTATTTACACTTCTTCTTTACTTCTTCTTATTCTTCAAGAAATCCAGATTATAGCGAGGCACTTACCGTGAAGAGAATGGGGCCGATTCATAAACATTAAAATAGTGCACAAAATGTAGATAAAAGCGTATTAACATGATTTCAGCATAAAAAAAACATATACTAACATTACTATCAGTTATGTTTAATTTTATTTTACTTTATCCGATTTTATTTTATTTTATAACTGAATTGCCATGACAGCACAACACCTAAAACCCTAAAATGACTTTAAAAATAACCAAAACAACTGTAGAGCTCAAATAATTTAGTAGCACTTTACAATAAGCTTTCATTAGTTAATGTTAGTTAATTAACTTACAATCAGCAGAATACGTTTTACATTGTACATTAATCTTTGTTAATGTTAGTTAATATATATATATATATATATATATATATATATATATATATATATTAGGGCTGTCAAAAATAGCGCGTTAACAACGTTAATTAGTTGTTTGATGTTAATTATGTCAAATTTTTTAACGCATTTCACGCATGCGCAGTGTGACAAATTATTCAGGTCAGGAAAGTCTCGTCGATCTCTGAATTCTCAAGATAGTAAAAAACAGCGGCGAGTGCCGCGACGAAAACACCGAAGAAGCTTAAGGTTTTACCCCAGTTACTCTCAAATACATTCATGCCAAGCTCGATAAACAGAGACGACTTTGGTAGTTGATACGCTGGAGCTTCTTCCTGTTATAGCGTCCTGTGTTTCACACTGTGCATGCGCAGAACGCATACATGCAATGCAGCAAAAATGTTAACAAATGGAACCTTATAGTAAAGCATTACCAGTAATATGCACGTTTTAACACAATTAATGTAACTTATCTTTGATTTTTGCGTCTTTATTTTTATTTTTTATATTTTTTAAGAAAACGAGGGACAAGTCAAAATTGTTCCTTTAAATCTCTGGATTATAGAGAAATTCCATTTGAGCTTGAAATCTTCTCCCTCTTAAGTGCTCTCAGGAAGATTTAAATAGCTAGATGTGTACTGTATGTTCAAGAGCATGTCCTATTCATGTTATGCCCATGCATTTGTATAAGAGCTTTCCATCTGAAAGGTTCAACGTGCTTATGAATAATTTTTCCCAGGTTCAACTTTTGTATGTATTATGTACTGTACGTATGAATTGCATGAGGTATTAGCCATTATAGTCAATGTTTAATACTTACGGTGTGTGTATGAGAGATATGTGCTATCAGTGCGATTTGTTTACACAAATGCCTGCTAGCACTTCACAGGCAGATTCGGCAATCATGAATAATGAGTGATTCAGGGAGAGCAACATTCTCTCTCTCTCTCTCTCTCTCTCTCTCTCTCTCTCTCTCTCTCTCTCTCTCTCTTTCCTCTGTATGCACATAGTGTTGTTTATTGAGAAACAATTGCTTGGTTGCTGTAAGTGTAGCCTCTCTGAGTGGCATGCCATTTCTCAGTTTTCTACATGCATGAGCAGATTTAAATGTTTTCCGAAGCAGGCTGTTTTGCAGTGAAAGACACTCTCCAATGCTGTAGTCTCAGAATATAGTCTCTCTTTAGATTTGAGTTGTGAAATTTTATCCTAAAGACTTGCAGAGGTTTATCTCTAGACGTATGATACTGTACGCTTACTTACATTTATGCATTCAGATGGATTAAATATTAAATTACAAAAATGTTATTGCACATTAGCTAATCCTAATTAATTCCATTGCATTATTCAGTACACTCTAAAAACTGCTGGGTTGAAAACAACCCAATTTGGGTTATTTTGACAACCCAGCGCTGGGTCAAAAAGGGACGAACCCAGCGCTGGGTTGTTTTAACCCAACCAGTTGGGTTATCATATTTAACCCAGCCTGCTGGGTTGCCTTTTTTATGGTTTAAAATGACTATATTGCAGGGTTTAAAAAAAACAGAGCGGGTGTTTTTTTATCACTGCATTTCAGAAGGAAAATTACTGTATTTAGAAAATGTTCGATATCATTTCGCATGTGCTTGATAAGGCAGCGTTTGTGAGCTCAGCACCGCTCTGCAGCCGTTACCGGAGAAACCTTACCTCTCCCGCTCTCAGCGCCTCCTGCTGGCAGAAAATAAACTCGCAGAAGTGCAGCCATGTGGGGAAACAATGCATTTCTACGTTAAAATTAACCCAAATTGAGCTAGGCATTAAACCTACAAATGTTGTTCATTTTTAAATATCACTTTTACACACAAATAATAATTACCAAAAGGAAAATATTTATTAAAAACAAGAGAAAAGTCAAAAAGTAACATGTTTAGAAGAAATGCCAGAAAAGGATGGCATTAACAGCTACAGAGTTCATAACAAAGCATTGAACATTTGATGAATATAACTTAAGATCAAATTGGACTTTGTTCATTTGTATATATTGTATAAAAAATATACGAAAACACATACAATAAATTTACAATTAGTTAGGTTTTTTCCAACTATTCTGGCATGACAGTACAAATAAAATCACAACATTTAACTTTGATATTATAACATTTAACAGACGCATGTGTGTGTGTGTGTGTGTGTGTGTGTGTGAAAGAATGTGAGCAGGTGTATGAATGACAGAGTGTAAACTCTTCTACTAAACAACACAGAAAAAGCTTTTTTTTAACAAATTATACACTCACAGTTTGTTTCATAGTCCATGAATACAGATCACTGCATCACGGTCAATTTCATGATCTCTTTAAGCATAACTGATGTAGTCATGAAGAAGGCCCCCATCAGCAACAGCATGTGACATCTTCTACATCATCCAGGGCAGCGTCCTTCTTTAAAACCACCGCTGTTTAGGGGAAAGAGATTCTCCTCTCTGACCAGGATTCATCCCAGTCACCGCCTGCTCTTCATCAGTGGCCTAAGAGAAACACATTTGAAAAAATTAAACATTTAATTAAAATATCCATTTTCAGGTAGAGGTGTATTCACATCCGTAAGGATAGGTAAATTATCGGTGTTAAAGTTTCAACACTTTGTGCGGTTGTTTAATGTCTGTCTATCACAGCTCTCGTGAAGGCTATAATGGCAGCACTAGTGTGAGGACAGGCGATATTGTTTGAATAAATATTGCTTTCAGAAAGCTTCTTTACTGAAACATTAAAACAGACATGACATTCACATACCTCACAATATTCATGTACATGGAGGGCTGCTCTTCAAAACCGTTAGTTCACCAAATAATTAAAATGTTCATAATTTACTCTCCTCATGGTTTTTCCAGACTCATACAAAAATCTGCTAATTTTTTGGAAACGTATGAATATATTTAATATTCTCTTTTTGTGTCCTCCATTGCTGGTCTGGGAGACCAGTATTTTATTTTGAACATACATGTTTGCTATCATTATAATTTAAGATGTATTCATATATAAATATCAGAATTTACTTCTACAATAACTACTATAATATGAAGCTTGAAAAATACTGATTATCTAAACTATAAATGGATTAACAAATATTATGAGAAAACTAAAAATATATTAATTATGTTGTAAAGACAGAACAAAAGTCTTATTAGGTTTGGATGACATGAAGGCAAGTAAATGATTTTTTGTGTGAACTTTACCTCTAAGAGCGAAGACCAAGAATAATGACTCTCCAAATCAGACAACTCCAAAGTTGGTTTGAGTTCTGCAATAAAAAACACAGACATCAATGGTCTTAATGAAATGAGCACGTAATCACACTGTTGTTGCATCAAAATGTGAAGTAAACTGGCAGGAGACAACAGAAAAATTTATTTTCTAAAAATAACTTACATAAAATCTCAAAGGAATGATGCTCTCCCATGTCTCTTGCTTTTAACATCTACAAAAACAAAAAACAAACATTATTTTACTCTTAGTAAAAAAACAACAACTGATAACATGAATTATGAAGTTTACTTGCCTTAAACGATCTTTCCCTCTCTTCAGAAGAAGCTGAGAAAACCACCTCCTCACACAAGCAGACTTGTGTGTCCTTAACTCCAGTTAGTTTGAGTTCTGCAAAGAGGGGCATCAATGGTTTCAATAAAATATTAACATATACATACATACATATATAAAATCACACTGTTTTTGCATCAAAATGTGAAGTTAACAGGCAGGACACAACAGAAACATTAATTTTCTAAAAAAAAAAAGTAATAATTTAACTTACATCAGTCTCAAAAGAATGAAGTTATCTTGTCTCTGGATTTCAACATCTAAAAAAACAACAACATTATTTTAGTCTTAGTAAAAATAAAGATAACTTGATGTTATTCTGAAGTTTACTCTCCTTAAACCGTCTGTCCCTCTCTTCAGAAGAACACCTCCTCCTCATCCTCACACAGGTCTGTGACTCCTCACACAAACAGCTTCTGTGTCTTTAACTCTCAGCGCGAGGACAATGAAGACAGGAGCTCGACAAGTCTGAAATATTACATGTAAAACATACTTTTAACAGTTACCACTTCAACAGCCTCAAAATAATTATGCTAGTCTTTACTACACAATGCCGTTTCCTTTAGGAGACAAACATACATTCAGTTTAACCGCGAAAAAAAAAGACAAATTCACATGAGCGTAACCGTGACCATAACCGTCTGTTAACGCCTCAAAGAGAACAGATAATGTAAAATCTTATGTAAATATGACAAAATACATTCACAGACGTTATATTAAAAGTACATCCTCCGTTCAATAACGTTACATGAGGCAGTTAAGACCTCCGTGTCCGAGGGGAAAACCGCGTCCGTTTTTTTTATATATATATAACGTTAAGCTCCTTTGTTTCCGCCTTTCATACAACCGGGTAAACAATAAAAGATAACTTTACATTTTGAATATTTAACGTTACTTACCATAGTCTTTCACTCGCTTCTCGCTTCTATCACGCTGAGAAAATGGCGGCTGCTCGCACTGGAGACGTACGATTTTGACGTGACGTGCGTTCTCTCCTTCACGTCCGCGTCCTCAACCCACCCCGCTGGGTTAAAAAAAAAGAGTTATTTTCAACCCAAACTTGGGTTAAAACATCCCAAAGTCCTATCCAACGGCCTCAACCCAGCAGTTGGGTTGAAAAAACAACCCAGCGTTTTTTAGAGTGTATGAAATTAATTTAACATCTAATTAATTAATTCACGATTTGTAGAGAGTGGTACTGAAAATGACTACTGTAGATCGAAACTGGGGTCAAACTCAAGAGGCCTGGTGCAATTGTTCCTAAAACTCTTATCTACAGGCCTGTTAACGACTTTTAAATTAACCATCAAGCACCAGTTTAAAGGCTTGATCTCTGTATCTGATTTCACCGATTTCAACAGTCAGCAGCTGTTGCACTACATCGATCACAGCTCCAGTCGAACATATTTAAAATTCTACAACTTCATTTTATTACAGTGATTCAACACTTCACTGTGTCTTGTGTATGTATGGAGTTGTACACTTCATATAATTTCTTTGGCATCCCTTATATTGAATTTTTACCCTTATTCATTCAACACAATCATACCCAGACTCAAGATAACAAATGATCTTCACTTAGACTAAGCCCCTCACTCTGCAGTTGCATCCTATAGCTTCTGAGATCTCAGGCTGCTGGATCCACACTATCATTAAATAAGTCATTTGACAAAACAGCTGCCACTTGTGTCACTTATATACAAAAATGTAACGAAGATTGAGATTGAAAATATTTTTAAATGTCTTTGAAAGAAGTCTCTTAATCTCACCAAGACTGCATTTTTTTTAAATAATACAGTGAAAACAGTACTGTGAATTTAATAACTCTGTTCTATTTGACTATATTTTGAAATGTAATTTATTCCTGTGATGGCAAAGCTGAATTTTCAGCAGCCATTATTCCAGCTTTAATAAGCTGATTTGCTGCTCATGAAACATTTCTTATATATATTTTTTTTTATGTAAACCATGAAACATTTTATAAGGATACAGAATAGAATGTTTCAGAGAATGGCATTTATTTAATTTGTAATTTTTTTTAATGCAAACCATTTCTAACATTATAAATGTCTTTATTGGAACTCTTGATTAATGTAATGCATCCTTACTGAATAAAATAATTAAGTTCTTAAAAAATAAATAAATAGATAAATAAATAGATAAATAAAAATCCAGGCTTAACATAAATCTATCATGAAGCTGTCTGAAGTTGTACTCCCAGGTTATACTGTTCTAAAAACTATTTTATTAAAATCTCTTTTGTGTCACTTCATCTTATGTTTGACTGATGAATAAAAGGTTGGAATCTGTAGAAAAATCAGCATTAATATTACTGTTCTATATTTTAAATATATATTCACATATTCATATCATTTTATTTAAAATGTATTTAAATTTATTTATTTACAACGAAACTGTAAATGTCCACTGTCAGCTTCTTTTTTTAATTGTCAGCAAAACAAAAGAGATTGTTGATTGTTGAAAAGAGATGATTGTTGACTTGAGATAGACGCAAGCTATTCACCGCCTCCTGTGCATCAGTGATCTGGAGGAGAAAGCAACAGTATATCTTCAAGTTACTGTGTCCGTTTCACTGACAACCTTTCATGGGCCCTGAACACCTACGTGCCACTCTGTGAAAAAGGCACAAAAGATCATCCTCTTTCTAAAAATCCTTAATAAACTGTAAACATCCAAACTGTAGTAGCTGGTGTACCTTAAATGTGCTGGAATGCTGGTGTCCAGTTGTGTGCAGATAAAGTTCAAACGTATTATGCGATCGCCTGATTTAATGCATAATCAACCAAAGGCCGCATATTTATGTGGGGTCGCATTTTTTCAAATACGCCGCTCTTTTGCCGCATAAATTGCAGATTTCAGAAATCAAAATATGCGGGCTAGCATGAAACCAGGGTGAAACTTGAAGCGCGCAAATCATTCTTATTTGCAACAAAAAAAAAGCACAAAAGAACGCGCGAAGCAGTTTCCCGATTTGTTACATGACAGCGGAGCCAAATTATATTGCGAGAACCTGCGAAAATTGCGGTTTGATGAAATAGAGAAAAAAAGGTGATTCCCCCAACACCCCCTTCTCACTAGGCTACTAACACTGTTGTAGTTTCATTCAGAAGTTGATGCAACTTTACAGTTGTAAGATTGCACTTTTTTGTTACAGAATAGTACCAAAAACTTACAGTTGTAATTATATTAGTAGTATGTATAATAATTTGCAACTTAAATATTCTGTGATTTAGTATGCTCGCTTATATCATAAGAAGTAATAAGAAATTACTCTTTACATTAAAGGGGTGGTGAAATGCTCGTTTTCACTCAATATCCTGTTAATCTTGAGTACCTATAGAGTAGTACTGCATCCTTCATAACTCCAAAAAGTCTTTAGTTTTATTATATTCATAAGAGAAAGATAGTCTGTACCGATGTTTCCCGGAAAAAACACGACCAACTGGAGGCGTGACGTGTGGGCGGAGCTAAAGAATCACGAGCGCGAATAGGCTTTTGCGTTGAGAGCATGTGGAAACTGTGACATTACCGTGAGGGAAAAAAAACACCATCCAAAACAAACCATGGCAGTCAGATTCAGCCGTTTATTTATGATCCAGAATCAGATCCCGAGGCTGAAACTGAACGAGAGCAGCAGCAGCAACGACTCGCTCCGAGCTTGTTTTTAAAACAAGCATCTTCGAAATCA
>NW_020523914.1:0-27546 GCF_003368295.1 Carassius auratus | reverse complement strand
TATATATATATATATATATATATATATATATATATATATATATACACACACACACACACACACATATTATAACATTTTAAAACGTTATAAAAATACTATTTTATGCTAAACATATTTGTAAAATTATTTCTCTATATTTGCATTTCATTTTCTACTTATTTCTTGAAATTCGTATCTCTTTACACTTCTTTTTCGATTGAAATACGACCCAGAAATGTTCTTGACAGAAACTAGACTCCAAGTGACTAGCACACTGTCAACAGCACATTATTTTTATCTTGGATGCCACGTTGTGATGTTCAGGAGTCCTCCCACTTCCAGGACTGGAGAGGGTTCATGCCTATACACCTTACTTGTTACACTGGCAAGATAAAACGAGATAAACCCTGATATCCAACATCAAACTGTTAACAAGACAGTGTCCCAACCACCATACAGGAGGAATTCTGTCACGTGACAGGAAAACCAAAATAGACTCTCTTAGAGGTCATACATACATATGCATGCATGTAGGAAAAGGTGTAAAATAATACTTTTTACGAATGTATGACCAAATATGAACAGAAATATTTAATTTATAAGAATTTAACACGTTTTAATCTAGATTATCAAACGATTTATAATTTTTGTCATCTTGATCTGTCATTGCTCAACATATATAAAGAAATGCATCATGCTAAAGAAGGTCTTTTGAACGAAACCTTACCCTAATCTGGCTTTGCTTTCCTCTGGGGTGAGCTGATCAAATGTGGTGGCCTCCTCTTTGCCAGAAAGGCCTCGTGGTCGTACTGATAGCTCTGGTTATCTTCGTGGGGCTCTCTGCTCAGTTCAGGCTCGTGACAGAACTCTTTTTTCCTGAGAGTGGGTTTTTCCGTGCGCCAGACACGTGCAAAGCGACAAAAACCAGAAGCACGTCGAGACATCCATGCCTAAAGACGCAATGAAAGAGTTTAAAACTGGCAACAAGTTAAACTAAACGTTCTAAACGAACACTGTGGAAATCGCAGAGATGCGGTTGCCAGGGAGACGCGTTCCAATTGTTGTCGATTCAGAACGAAACAATCCAACTCATTCGAACACAATCAGTTCTTTTCATTTTCGATTCAAACATCCCCGGCGGACCACTGAAGGCTACAACCAAACCCAGAATGGGTGCGTGTCAACAGACAGCCAATCAAAACACGGTTAGCATGAACGCGGAATGTTAGGAGCTCTGCTATTGGCCAACCGGCTGTCTTTAACTCGAGATGGGCGTCGACGCCACGTTGCAAGACGACACGCAGAAGCTCCTGCTTCTTATTTTAGGAATGCCGTATTAAGAAAATACGGAGCCCTGCACATGACGTGCAGGAAAAAATATAATGCTAAATCGTGTGCACGATTTACTAATTAGTTCCCTCAGTGTACTAAAGCCTGGCATACATTGTGCGATTTTCATCCGATTTTGAGCCGAATTCTGACTCGTGCGACTCTTTTTCTGGTCGGGCCGATTTTCAGCATTGTCGTGCGTCGTTAGTCGTTCAGTGTACAAGGGGAAACGAGACGCGATTAACCTCTTCCGACCGGCAATGGGTTGGTCGGATGTATTTCTGACATGTCAGAAATTTTGGTCGCCAAACCGTTTTTCACGTTTCCCTCACTGGGCAAGCGCAAGCGCAAAATCATAAACGAAACCATGGGTACACAGCCTGTAGTGTGGACTGAAGTGATGGAGGGAAAACCTGTGGAGTTATGGCAGCAACATGTCAGCCTTTTTGGAATGCCAGAGAGAAAAGTTGGGAGGATATAGCTGCTGAGCTCTGCACCTGCCTTTTTTATTTATTTATTTATTTATTTTTTGTGGACGTTTCAGCACACATAATTGCGCTAATCACCAGAGCAGTGCATTTATCCCTCTATGGTTTATCAATAATTGTGAGCTTTGGCTTTACATCACATGCAATCTGCTCATACAGTGTGAGTTGGTACTTGGTACGATTTAGCAAATTGAGCGAACACAATAGTAAATCGAGAGAACGCTATAATAATCATGTGCACGATTTAGTACATTGAGGGAACGAATTAGTAAATTATTTATTTTTTCTTACATGTCATGTTCGGGGCTCTGTAAGAGAACGTTAAATTATAGTATTGTTAATAGCTAAGTTAATTTCCAGCATAACATTTAACGTATTTAAACAGATATTTGGATTAAACAGTTGTTAGCTGGATTTATTTCATAGCCTACTCCAGTGCTGTAACGTATATTTCCTAAGTCTATGCTGTGAAGTTAGGCATCATGGAGTCATGGAAGAGTTCGTATGATGTTGCCAAAAAATAACATTATTTGCTGTATTTGGTGTAATGAAATGAGTTATGTGGTTTAAGGTTCAAAAAACACATTATTTTCCACATAATGTACATTATTGCTTCTCCTCTATGCCCCGCCTTCTGAAACGTCAATTTTTACAAATCTCATCATCGGTCTGAAAAGCGAGGTATACAGTGATTGGCCAGCTATCCAGTGTGTTGTGATTGGCCAAATGTTTCAAGCATCTGACTCAAATCCTACGCCCCTCATCATATACTGTACTGTTATGGCGTGTCCCAGTCAAAACACCGGCATGACTGGACAAAAACAATAAAACCCATTACAAACGAGGCAGTTGTTGCATCCAGTGGGAACATGATTACTGATTATAATGACTTCTACTGTCTTTTTACACGTTGCATTGCATATCGCGTAAAACCAAGTCTGCATTTGTAAAATCGGAGAAATGACAAACAACAAGTGCTACTCTACACTACTCAAAACTCAGGTTTGATTCATCAGTGGCAAATCCTTTACATATGTAAACTTACTTACATACCGTGAGTCAGAAGCGGCAGAAAGAGCGAGGAATGGCCAGCTGATTCAATGAGGGAGCGGCCAGGGATTTCGGCAACCACATGTGACGACCCCAGGCTGGACTCTGCTTCGTCCACGATGAAAGCCGATCCGGCGATACACAGTGCAAATTTGATGTATTCCTCAGCGACCAGCACAGATCAGCCCCAGGCATGACGAAGCAGATATCATGCTCTTTTGGAAGACCAAACAAAGCAGTTTCACTTTCACAGTGAAACACACAGTTTCTCCACGACATGATGAGAATAAAAGTTATGCCTTCTTTCTTTGCGTGAACATCTGGGTGGCGTTATTCAAATCTTCCCACATAGTAATGTAGACATGTGGAGGCGTGTTTAAACGAGGTGTTTTAGGGAGTGCGTGGCAGAGTCTTAACTTTTAAAAATAATATCTGTTTAGATTTGAGACTTTAGTCTTTGCAACTTTACAGATCTTCTTTATGCACTAAGAGCTTGTAACACTCCAAAGAGAAAGGAAGAATTGAAATCGCATTATATGAGCCCTTTAAAAGACTGTGTCTGATACAACTATGTTTCATTAATATCACCAAATTGAGCAGATTTAAATTGACAGAGCAAATATCATTTAAATAAATTAACAATTCATTAGGCTACTGAAATAAAAGGCCACTGGCTTTAGGCTAGTTTCATAACAGAGCTGCAGCTCCCAGTTTGTGCTGGAAATATGGCATGTGTTAGCATATTATGCAAATAATGAATGACAAAATTCACATTGGCCTGTTTAGAAGGCAATCGGAGATGACACTGGCAGCAAGTTATCTCCACAGTACATTACATTAGCCTACGCAAATTTCGAATATATGGAAATATTTATTAATTTGAGACTAAATTCATATGAACATTTTGACAAGATTTGCCTAAAGCTACAACTGGCAACATCACAGATGTTTGCATTGAATTGAATTAATACATTTTTATAAGCGAGGCCGGCAGAAAGCTATTGGATGATGATATGATATGATGATATAAATGAATATGAATGAAGAAAAATACACTTTCACTTTTAACTCTAACAATTAAAACAGAAAACGAAAATGTAAAGCTATAAATGATAAAGACACTTTCTTGATGATTGAGGCTACTCCTTGCAAACTGATTCCACATAATAACCTTTCTTCAGTAGGCCTACTTGGGCAAACAATTGTCATGCTGCCATGCTTAACATAAAGAACAAGGAGAAATTGCTTTCTGTAGACCTTTCATGTAAATGAACTGTGTGTTCACTCGCTGCACCTGCATTAAAAAGACTTTTGCAAATGGAGAGCATCAGTGAGGAAAATAGTGTTTATAGCACCATGTTATAAAGACAAATGATCCTTTGAGCATGAACACTGGGAAGGATTTTAAGGATTTTTATTGTGCACAATCTATCTCATGGCTCTTAATCTAACTTTACATTCCCAGTTTTATGCCATCAATCAAGTGGAAATATATTGATGGCAAGAATCCGGTGGTTATTCGGATGGGCTGGGAAAAAAGCCAGAAGAAACGGCTGTATTAATCATATCAGAGGAAGTGTTAGTTTGGCTTACAGCACTAATGTTCTGTTAATTAGAATAGCTTTCATGAACGTGTGTCTTGCATTCGATAATATGGCATTGTCCTGATGATTCATTAGAGAAATTAGACAAATTAGCCAGTCCAACGAAGAAAATGTCAAATAAATAAATAAACAAACTTCCTTGTTTTATTAATTATTATTTTTAGATATATTTATTATTAAATACATAGAAATGTTCTATAAATTATATTCATAATAATACATATATATATATATATATATATATATATATATATATATATATATATATATACATATATATATATATATATATATATATATATATATATATATATATATACATTCTTTTTTTATTCTTTTTTTTATTATGCTCAGCTTTAACACATTTTATATTTTTTCAATAATATTTTTAATATTTATCTTGTTCCTTGAATGAATGGAAAAGTCATTGAAAAGTCATAGACAAAAGCAGAGGGAATCCTAAAGTAAATAACTCTGTGTGAGAGAAGCATGTGTTTGTTGCATTAAAAATTCAAACACAGTCTCTTAATCTCCTTCATCGTCCAAGCCTTTAAAGCAATAATATCTGTTATCTAGTATCTATCAAAATGGTCTCAGAAGGGAAGGTTGAACAAGGACAAAATAATCGGGGGTGACACCAAATGCTTCCTGTGATCCGAAATCTGGAAGTGACATAAGATGCAAAAATGATTGAGAGGAAACAAAAGCAAGCAAGATGTGCTTTTGTGTGGAGTGAGTGATGTGATGATTATTACCATCAAGCTTGGACTGAAATGCAGACACATTTCTTCATAGTCAGCCAACTGGAGCGCCTCATGAGAACTCAAATGCTTCAGGGTCCTGTGAAGAGAAACGGACATATTCTCATTCAAACTGTGTGATGTGGGTACACTGGAAATAAAACCACCAGCTTAAAAACTTAAAGAGATTGTTCACCCAGAAATGAAAATGTTGCCCTCGGACCATCCAAGATGTAGATGAGTTTGTTTCTTCATCAGAACAGATTTGGGAAATTTGATTGGAGATTGGAGAAACTGCAGTGAATGGGTGCCGTCAGAATGAGAGTCCAAACAGCTGATAAAAACTTCCTAATATTCCACAATTAATCCACACCACTCCATACCATCAATTAAAATCTTGTGAAGCAAAAAGCTGCTTGTTTGTAAGAAACAAATCAAGGTATTTTTAACTTCAAACCGTATCTTCTTGGCCTAAATACATGTCCGTAATAATGCTTCCTCCTGTTGTACATTTTATAAAACAAATATATATCTGCATTAGTCGTCACTACCATAGTCTCGAATAGCCAGACCTTCAGACTGAAGCATGGCAGTGGAGTAGTGGAGTTAAGAAGAATTAATGCACGCCTCCACTTGAAGTTACGAGCGATTCCCGCTCTCTTTTTGCAGTGCATTTGAACGTTGTTTTCAAGCCGCATCCACACTTCATTATAGAAATGTATTTTTTGCATATTGTGGTATATAGAAACAATGTAATAGATTATGGCCTGGGACAAAACCAGCCCGCGCAGTCGTGTAGTCATGTTGTCTCCGGCTTTTCCTCTTATGTTGGAATTTTCCCGCACATAAATTCTGAACAATCGAAAAGCAGTTTAGGAAATACGTCATGGCCAATGAGCGATGTAGATGTTGTCATGTGACTGCATTTTGGTTCGTTTCAACTGGTACGGACCAAAGCAATCAGTGTGGTGTGAAAAGGAACTAAAAAAAGCTGAAAGATGCTACAATGTATAATTGTTTGCCCTTGGTTCGGACCAAATGAACCGAACTAGAGTTGTGAAAGCACCCTGAGACTTCTGAAGTGTTTCCACATTTGCGTCCCATATGCATCAGACGTTTAGCCAACCGTCCGTGGGCGTGACGTCTGAGGCTGAGACTATCACTACAATCATGAGTTTCAAAAAAAGTATAACAACCCACATCCCAAATAAGATCACTAATGTAAAGCAAACAATTAATGTCTGTAACACAAACAGTTTTAATGTTAGTGGCTTCTTCAAATTGACACAGTTCATCTAAAACTTTTGAGGCCCTTTTGCATCCTCATCTTGGCTCTCTTCCCTGGCCCATGGCCCCCCTCAACACACCCCCACTGGCCCCCGGAATGTTCCAGATGATTACTAGCTGATTAGTGCTCATTAATAAGGGTCTGCAGAGCCTGTAGTTCTGCCACTGCAAAGGTCACAGTCAACAAATCTTTTAACTACAGCAATCCCTTGGCCAGATATCCAGCGCTTCAGCCAGGCCTAGAGGCGGCTAGAGTGTCACACAATTATTAAATGATTTCTGACCTCTATAAGCTGGCTGGTGCAAAAACATTGTATTTGCTTTAACAAATTATGATGCGTTTGCCCATAGACTGTGCAAAATGAATACAAACTTAGCAAAACATGACTGGAATCAACGGCTGCAATCAGATCTAACATGTTTATAATCAGTTAATGAACATCTGAAATATGTGTGAGCGGTAGGCTTGTGCATCATTTTATTCATTCAGAATGTCTTTTAAAATCCAGTTTGATTCTTGCATTTTGAAAACAGTTAGAATCTGAATGAAAGTTAGTATTTAAAATTAAATGTTTGAAATTTCATTTCTAAATAGAAAAGCAAAATTTAAATTTGTTTGTTTGTGAACATTTCTAGTATTTTTTTTTAACAGTAACATGTATATGGGTTGTATTTATAATTACTACTCTCCTCCAGTTCACTCACGCATTTGAAGATGAAATGTCACATGGAACGCATTGCATTATGGGAAACGGTATGTCTTCAGATGCATACATCAAAATTTACCAAAAGTAGTAGGTAATCTGGGAATTCAATGCATTCAGAAAATTCACATACTATAAAAAGTATAGCCTATGCATAGCATACTGCAATATAGTAGGAGTTGTATCATAACTCTTATACATGTGTTTGGAATAGCATTCTACCATACGACTTGTATGGAAGGATGATATTCCAAACACAGCTTCTTTACTGATTTCAGCATTCTTGAGTTATATTTAGAAGATTCTGGCAAATATGGTAGGTCATCCGGGTATTCCATGCATACAGAAAGTTTGCTTACTATGCACAGTATACTAACTGGATTCTGGAGTTGTGTCATAGTTTGAACACAGCAGAAATATTTATGATGATTAGATGAATCATTCAGTTAACTGATTCATTCAAATCACAGATTGATTCAGGAACGAAACTTGGCTGACTTTATGCATGATTCATTGAAACAGTCTTTGTCCGCAACCATTTTCATCGACAGAGTAAAAACTGACAAGTGGCAGTATTGTTTTAAAATGTAAATTGCTCAAAATTAACAAATTATTAAACTTAGTGAAAAGACAAACTGTGAATGTTAGCTTCACAAAGCTTTTGAATGTGTTAAAAATGTTTATAAATATTTCACTTTTACGAATTAAAA
Source organism: Carassius auratus (assembly GCF_003368295.1). Taxonomy (NCBI): domain Eukaryota; kingdom Metazoa; phylum Chordata; class Actinopteri; order Cypriniformes; family Cyprinidae; genus Carassius; species Carassius auratus. The sequence goes on along the minus strand of NW_020523914.1, from coordinate 19,655 downwards.
GCCTGTTCTTCCATTCTGAATTCTGCACAACCCTATTGTAAACAGTGAGCTTTCTTCTGTCGTAGCTCGTTTATCCCAGAATGAAGCTTCTCCGGTGGGACTGATGTTCTTGTGTCTGCAGCTGTAGAAGAACACACACAGATGCTCACACTGGCCAGCTCTTTTCCTGCTCTCATCAAGAGAAAGGAATGACAAACTCAACTGGCTCATGCACCTGACGGCTCCAAACACACACAGCCAAGACGTTCACCATTCCAACTCGCCGCACGAGAGCTTTTAGTCAAATATGTGCCTGAATACATGGACACAAATCATTTTGGCTCGTATGCAGCTGACTATAGACTCCCACTATGTAGGTGACTGCTAATAGAGAATCAACTGTGTGTTTATGGCCATGCAGTACCGCAGGTAAAAAAAATATAAAAATAAACCTGAAACAAAAGAGAGCTAGAGACTGGCTGGGAAACAGATGGAGGAAGCTTCGGTGTGGGCACAGAACAGACGGGGCTGGCACAGCCTGGCATAACTGAGGACAGGTACAGCTGTGGTTGCATATTGGAAAAAGCCTGTTCAACCTCTTCCACAGCAGTCATACATACACTTATAAAAGTATAAGAGGTAATCAGTTTAGGGTCTCAAGTTACAGAAGAGTGCAGAAACATTCAAATTTATTCAGTGTGTTATGTCAGCATGATTATTGATGTTAAGGGTAAAATACCTAGTCTGAGCTCATTTTCACTAGAAAATTCTGAGATATATATATATATATATATATATATATATATATATATATATATATATATATATATATATATGCAATTTACAGTTTTTCATCAATTGCTTTGAATATTTATTCAAACAGTCTTAACATCCTGTGTAAAGTGTAAGTGCAAGTCCCAACTGTTTTAATCAAAATGTTTAGGGGCTTTTTTTTAATTTTTTTTACCATGGCAGTCAACCCTGGAAATGTTTATGTACAAACTTAATGGCTGTCTTTACATAGTAGACTGTACATTGTTTATGACCACAACATAGGTATCAATACCAAATATATCTACCCTGATTGGGGTGTGTTCATTAAGAGTGCAGCTGATTTAATTAAAGATGACTGTTCAATAGTAAAATGAAAACTACTACAAAACAAAATATAAGGAATTTGAATTGAAGAATAAAGAATCAGCTCTAGCTCAGGCTCAGTAATAGTGTAACATGTACTATACGCTCATGTCCGTGCCATAACCGCACACGCATCTGGTAATGAGCTCACTGGAGGAGATAATGAAGATCAAACTCTCCAGTGGCGCTGACATTTCCTTCTGCTCCTGGAAATCATCCCATCCCATCCTTTTCTTTTCTATCCTTTACTACCAATTTCTGAGTAAAAATTTTTTTTGTTTTCAGTTTGTCTATCTATCTTTCTGTCTATCTATAGTTTGTGTGCAAGTGTATAGGCTATGTTGCCTGAACTGCAAAATTATGCACCACCAGATGCACTGTGTTGTCAGTATACACAGAATATACATGTGTGTGTTTGTGAAAATCTACCAATAATTCAAGCATAATTTCACTGCAGAATTACAAAGTAGTGATGACATAAACAGATACTATATGTAGCACAGTGTAGCTATGTGACCTTTGACCTGGCCCAGTGCATGCAAATGCTATGTTTTCTAAATAATGTACAAGCACATCAGTGTAATAAAAACACTCACATGCTTGTACAGTATTTAGAAAATATGCACTTATAATGGATACACTGTATAGAAACGTGAGGTACGTTTTCCGTGGAGATTATATGCAGTGTATGCTATTAGAAATTTCATATAAGTATTTTTATGCTTCATACTATGTAAAATGACTAAGGTATTCAATTTAAAAGAAAACTATGTGAAATTTATTAACATTGAAAATTCAATACATTCATAATTTTAATTCACATTGCACTATAATAATTTTGTTTCATTTGTTTTCTATTAGTTGTGCGTAAAACAGCTGCCTAAAATCAGCTGAACCACAAAATATGAAATGATTCGATCCAGAAACCACCAGAGGGCGCACAAACATAGCATCAACAAGACAATAAAAGCTGAGACCGTCAGGTGTGTGTTTTTTGAGAGTTGTATGAGAGAGTTGCATTAAAAAAAATAAATAAATAAACATCTTACCTGTATTTTCTGATTTTATGTTTGATTCAATTTAGACTGCAGACTTACTTTACTCATAACCATCTGAAATTTTAATTGCATGTCATCTGAAAGTTTTTGTTTTAACTTTAATACAAATCTATAAGCATGTTTATTACTTTCACAATGCAATATATAGGGCAAAATCAAAAACGTACAAAACCGAAAGCTTTTTTTCTCATCTTCACATGCAGCCAAATGAAGCCTCACGAAGCTGAAAAAAGCCACTGTCAGCTCACTGCTTCAGGGCAACTTTACACCCACATTGTGCTTTAGTCACCCTTAGAGTCCTGAGAGATGAATCATGGAGCAACACCACTGAAGCAGGATAACAAATCAAACAAGAGCATTGCAATAGGTCCACAAGTTAACCCTCCATTAGCCATTCATTCTCGCTTGCTTTCTTTCAAATATCTTTTTCAATATATCTATTAGCCTATATTTAAAATGCAGATTTCATACCTTAAAAAGGTGTCCTTTGGCTCCTTACATGGCCACATATTTGGAAGAGTAATATTGCGAATAATGCTGCATCTCATCTAATTGACCTAATTAATTCAAATATTGCACTACTATTATTAATCGAACCATAATGAACCGGGGGTCTGAGAGTAACACAATTTCGTTTCTCTGTATGTATGTACTGTACATGTGGAAGAATAGACAATACAGCAGACTTGACTAATACTGCAGAAGGTTGCATGACTGAAATATTGTATTAAAATAAGATTTGCAAGCTATCTAATAATGTGTTGGACTCATCTGTTTTTGTTCGATTATTCACTTCTATTTATTCCTGCACACCTGCTTTGGGATTTATGAGTTGTGGAGGCATTTCATTTATGTTTTGACTAATTCAAAAACTAAATGTAGGTTTAAAATATTTATAGTAATTTAGAAAATCAGACACTGTACTTGACATTTCACCATTCTGTTTAGTTAAGATTAAAGAAGCACAAGTATGATTATTTGGGTCAGATATGGACCTGTGGAGGCTGTGTTATGCCATCAAGCTAATGTTTTGTGACTGCCGCTGGCTTCTGAGGCAGAGCCTTACAGCTGTCCCCGAATCAATAGATGTCAGGGAACTATTAGGGCAGTCATGACAGACCCCGTACACCCCAGCCTCCCACTTGATACAGCAAATGTGCTCAGGTTCTCAAGACTGGGGGATTAATCCACTACAAACTAGTTGTGCCCCCCTAAACCTCCCATCTTTCTATCTGCGGACAGAGACTGCTGCAGCTTGGGGTTCAGGGAGTGTAATTCTCTATTATTGGCCTTCTATAATTACAACAGTGATTCATGCGAAGAGCAGATGGTTCAATGACAGGTCAAGAAGGACTTCATTGGCTGCATTACACTGTTGTCCTAGTGAGTGACAATAAGGCTGGCGTAAACCGAGTTGATCAGGTGATCAGGTTTGTAAACTTGCATTAAACTCATCTTTGAAAGCAAATGAGTGGGATTAATTATTGACTAAACTGATAAAAACTAAAATAAAAAAATTGCAAGTGTCTCAAAATGAAGCATTTTTAATGTACTGTATGAAAGCCATACAACCATTTAAAAGATTGGACTAGGTACATTTATTTTAATGTTCTTAGGTTGAATTTATATGATCAAAAAAAATAATAATAATAATTTGAAATGTCATTTATTTCTGTGAAGACAAACTGAATAATCTGCATCATTCCTCCAGTCTTCAGCGTCACATGGTCCTTCAGAAATCATTTGAATATGCTGATTTGCTGCTTTTATAAGAAATATTTCCAATTTTAAAATATATATACACTACTGTTCAAAAGTTTGGGATCAGTAAGACTTGTAATTTTTTGTAAGTTTTTCTGCTCATCAAGGCTGCATTTATTTGATCAAAAATACAGAAAAAAATGTATATCTTGCAAAATGTTATTAAAATATAAAATAATGGTTTCTATTTTAATATCCTTTAAAATATAATTTATTTCTGTGATGCAAAGCTGAATTTTCAGCATCATTACTCCAGTAAAGTGTCACATGATCCTTGAGAAATCATTCTTATATGCTGATTTATTATTAGAATTAATAATGTTAGCAACAGTTACACATCCTTGCTTAATGAAAGTTTTAATTGCTTTCAAAAAAGGAAAGAATAAAAAGGTACTGACCCCAAACTATTGAGTAGTGTATATTATTAGAAAATATTTCTATTTTAAATAAATGCTCTTCCTTTTAACTTTTTACCCATCAAAGAATCATGAAAAAAAGTACCACAGGTTCCAAAAAATATTAAACAGCACAACAGTTTCCACCACTGATAATAAATCAGCATATTGAATGATTTCTGAAGGATCATGTGACACTGAAGATTAAAGTTAAGATGCTGGAAATTCAGCTTTGATCACAGGACTTAATTTGATTTGAATGTATATTAAAATAGAAAAAAAAACATTAGTTTACATTGTAATAATATATCATAATATTACATTTTATTTCCTGTATTTTTGATCAAATAAATGCAGCCTTGATGAGTATAAGAAACTCCTGTGAAAAACATTTTAAAAATTCTGATCCCAAACTTTTGAACGGTATATATATTTATGTTATGTTTTATCCCAATCTAGTATCAAACCTAAATATTGAACTAAATGCGTGATATCCCCTTAAAAAAATCTGATATCCATGGGTTCCAGTCTCCAAATCTAGACCAAAACAACACCACCACAACATATTTAAGTAGAAAAGCATTTCAGAATCTACATGTTCTGCATCATGATTCATTGATGCTTCACATTCCCATTAAAACACAAGTTTAAAAGTCAAAAGAGGCAAAAGAGGCCTATTCCCCCCCCCCCCCCATCACTCGTTGGCCTATTCAAGGATGGAATTCGCACCAAGCGTTCAGTTTTATTATCTTAAAAATACACCGCATGATAGAATGCATCAGGCAGATGTAAGATGGGATGAGTGGGGTCTCTCCGCAGTCTATTTTCCAGATGGTTTGCTGTTGTTACTGCCTGATTTAGTGTGAGTTGTCGAACACGGAAAGTGTTAGCAACACAACATCCATTTAAACCTATCACTTGTGCGTTTGGATGTGCATTGAGTTCCTCGCGCTAGTTCTGCCCATGCGTTTGCCCCAAGCATGAGTCTGCTGTGTCGCACGCCTTAATGACCCTGTTTGGGCACGTGGCACGTTATAAATGTGCCTGCTCTTGTTCTCACAGACACAATGATTTTCACACTAAGATAGTGATATCTTTTTTGAAGCAAAATTGTAACGCTTTCTCATATTGAGAACTACTTCAGATTTCACTTTTGACATGTTTCTTGTACATTTGTGAAGACATTTTTGAAGACACACTTGTACACTTTCTACCATGTGACCAAACCTGCCTTATTGTTTTCTTGTCCGTTTTCACACCCTTGATTGGCCACATACTGTACATATTTCCATCTATCCCTTAGGTCAACATTGCACAGTTAAGTGTTCTTTTGTTTAACTCTAATCTGGCATGGTAACATCATTTGTTAAACACCACTCAGCGTAAAAACCATATCAGCTCTAAATGTGGGCTGGGGGTAAAAATAGACCAACACCAATAGTCACACCAACCAAGATGCAAGGAGGGAAGTCACCTGGGTCAAGCAGAACCATAAGGCAGAACAAGAACTATATATTGTTTTCGCTAGATAGATAGATAGATAGATAGATAGATAGATAGTATTCAGGTTTTTACCTCAGGCCTTAACACAGAAATTAACCTCTAATTAATTTGGTGTGTATTTTGAACTGAGCAATACGTTTCCATTAAATGATATTAAATCGTGGGGAGTGACGGACTTTTATTAGTGCTGTCATAACATCTGACAGCCTCGTTAGCTCCCATTTCGTCCTGTCGGTTCACAGTTTGCCACGGACACTGAGTCTCTCTCTCCATTTACCGTGTTATTGCTGCCAGTCGCGCGCGTCACGATCAATCACTGGCGCAGTATCGCTGGCAGGTGTCAATCATCTCACCCTGCGTCCACTGTCGATAGAATATCAGTCCAGGAAACAATCCTGCACGCTGCTTCTGCTAGTCTTTGAAATGCAAAAAATGAATATAAATAAAAAAAAAAAAATTAACAATTTACTGATTAATGTTGGAATAGACTTTTAGGATAGACCCTTAGGATAAAAGGTTTTCTGTCCATATAGTCCACCAGCTACGACACCTGTGTGAATTTGAGAGGAACTAACTTCAAACATTTGAAAAACTATTGGCTCGTTTAAATGATTGTTGGTTATGCCAGTTAGTTTGATAAAATGAAATGTATAAAAAAAATATTATAGATGGATGGATGGATGGATGGATGGATGGATGGATGGATGGATAGATAGATGGATAGATAGATAGATAGATAGATAGATAGATAGATAGATAGATAGATAGATAGATAGATAGATAGATAGATAGATAGATAGATAGATAGATAGATAGATAGATAGATAGATAGATAGATAGATAGATAGATAGATAATCAAGGCTGGCCACTGAATCTTTATTCTGACTGTGTTTTCAGATTGTGGGTCGTACTCAAGCTTGTCACATTGAGGTAAAGTAAGTTTCTAACATCCAGGGCTTTGCTGTCTGCGCTGGATACATTGATTGCGATCAGCCTGAGGGAATTCTGCTAATGTCTCTGTCCGGGGAGGCCTTTGCCACATGAGCTGTTTAAATTAAAAAGGGGGAGAGATTCGCACATACTGCTGAAAAACCGAGATACACATAATACACATCACAAAGCCATCAGCATCCTAGAGAAAACTGGGACGACAAAGACCTGAAGGTAGAGATTTGAAGAGACCCCCTATACTCATATAGCAATTAAATTAAATCTTGATCTTTTTCAATTCAATCTCATTATGGGTGCAGAAAAATTAGAAATAGTATGAGTGCTTATAATTGTGAGTGATTGTTTATGCATTTTCGTTTTCAAGAAACCACAAGAGAAAGAGAAAAGAAACTGAGCGTGGTACATACAAAAGTCGACAATGCATAACCCATAATAGTCTAATATCTGTTATGTCTGGTCAAATCCTGAACTGTGTGTAAGCATAAGCAGCAGTAAACAAAAGATCCATGTCATGCTCACATGCTTCTTCTGCGTGGATAGTTGCGAGTAAAGGCCGGCCATTAGAGAAGTTATTCCAATCGCAGACCATGATGGCATTGCCTGAAATTCAAGAAAAGTGCCCATCCCCTCTGCCTTTTTGGATGAGACCTGAAAAAGCTGAAGGTAGGCTATTATTTAAAAGGCTAATAAATATTAATTAAATCCACAATTAATCAATATTTCGATATAAAAGGCGCGTTTTGGAGTTTAGGCTACGTGAAACTAACTTTAGAATAGACCTATCAGTGATTCAAAAAAAAATATGATATAAAAAATAATAACTTGAAATAAAAAATACCTTAAATATGTTTTTAAAAACTTTAAATAATTTTGAAGTTTACACTCACGTGTGTTGAAAAGGGCAATGAAACTATTACTTTTTACGTGATTAGCAGTTTTCACAGTTATTTTAGCCTAATTATTTATAGAATGTATTAAAATGTATACAATTGTCAAGAACTAGGTACAAATGTCGGAAACTATTTCAAAATTTAAAATCTACTATCTGTAAAAAATAACGACGTGTAAACAAAAATACAATGAAGATTATCACTTCACATGTCAAAAACTGATTATTTAAATTATGACACTAGCCTGCTTGAAAACATGTTGTTTGCTATAAGAGCAGTGTGTGTGTGTGTAAGAGAGACAGAAGGAGAGAGATGGTGCTGAGAAGCCGACTGAACAGCTTTTCCTTCACGCCTGGTCGGGTTCCTGAGAGCGGGATCATCGTGGAGCAGTGAACGGAGGCACCTGGTCCGGCCGCTGCGCAGCGTCTTCTTTTATTGAGCGCGTGATAAGCCGTGCGGTTTCCAGCGATCACCTGGAGAACCCTGCAGCGTTGCACGGTTTCTGTGGCCTTTAATTGTGGTTACGTCAAACAAAGAGTTGAGTAATGCTCGTGCGCCCCATACCTGCTCCTTACGTTCTAAAGAACCAACACAACCCATTCATTTCCTGACAGACACACTGCAGAACCGTTGCGCCTTTACGCACTATGGACAGTAACATCTGCTGACACGTCATATGGAGTAAAAACCATGTTCCTTCATATTTACTCATATTTTAAAGTGGCTATAAGCTTGTGTCTTAACTGCATAACTGTAGTTAATTGCGCAACATCTCTTCATTCAGTATAAAAGAACAGCAGTGATGGACACTTAAGAAAACCTCACACAAGCAGCTAAGTGGAAACAAACACTTTCACTAAACGTGCTGTTGTACCGGTTAACCATTTGATTTTCCACCTGAATGAGTCGGGTAAATCAGATCTCCGTGACGCATCGGCCAATATTTGCTTAACAGAAGGATAGCAACCTGATCAAAAAGTGAGACTGGAAAAATAGCTTTTGACAATTTAAAGTTTTTATAAAAACAGGCTGGAATTTTTTTATTTTCAAATATTGATATGGGATATTCAAAATGTAAAAAAAAAAAAAAAAAAGCATTTCTGAAATTATAGTACAAATAATTGCATTCAACAAGCCTTGTTGTACATAGGCTTTGAAAAATATGTGATTATATCAATCAGCAAAAAAAAAATGTAACATTATTTTCAGACTTCGTTTGTTAAACAATATAGTGTTTAGTGCATTTGAAATATATTTTATTCATATTCTTCATTGTCATTATACTATAACTATGTTTAGGTTACGTTAACATATATTACTATTTATTATACAATTCTATATGTAGTATTTAATATAGGCTATATTGCAATTAAACAATCGTTTCAAATTAGGTATCAAAGAGAAGCTCATGTCCTCTTTAGGAAACACACATTCTTCACTGGAAATGTAGGGCAATAATCATGCCAGCTGTTGAAAATCGAGGTTAATGTGTGCGCGTGGAGTTCCCCGTGATGCGTTGCATGCATGGCTATATGAGAACTATTTTCCAGCGTGACGTTGCGCGTCATCTGACCAATCGGTGGCGAGCTGAGGCTGATATTAAGAGAAAGTTTATAGTGAGTGAGGGTTACACCGTTTTTTTTTTATTCTCACTGACATCTCCACTCCGAACGGGATTCAAAAGTGTCACGCAATCTGGATTCATGAGATCGTTTTATTTAAATCAGCCTTAAAGGGTTTGAAACAGCAGGATGTTGATCAGAATCTGAAATATCCCGGTAAGTTAAGATCAAATACTGCATGTTTTCCCCTCAGTCCTCAGAAAAAGCACGGTCTGTGTTCATTAGGGAAATACGTCTGATTGCGTCTAAAATGTTCATTTTGCAATTTCACTATGAATGTTTTATTCGAATTTATTTATTTTTTTTTACAAAAAAAGTATCACAAACCAACCAAAAGATACAAGTGATATGCATTAATGAATTGACAAAAAAAAAAAAAAAAATAAAAATAAAAAAAAAATAAAAATTGGCTCTTGTTGACGGATTTTAATTCTTAAAGTACCCATAAAATGTTCAGCCTAATTTATAACCATTTTGTCAAATATAGACAAAGTTAAATCTGCATTTGGAATGGTTAATTTAGTAGGCAACGGTTTCATAAAATGTAATTTATTATGTAAATTTTTAGTGCAGGTAGCTACAGTTCATAAATTACAACACCTTAAAATATATTTGTAATTTTTTTTAAACATTTTTATTCGATTGAATATCTTTCGCTTTAAAGAATGTTGTTGTTGTTGTTTTTTTTTTTTTTTTTTTTGTTTGTTTGTTTTTTTGCTTTGGCTTTTGCTTTGAACACAAATTAACGTAATTCAGTGAAAGAAGAAATGTTAAAATTGTGTCTCAATTTTCTCAAAGCAATTAAAATTACTGATTTGTTTATACATTCTTCTTCTTAATAATAATAAGAAGAAGAAGAATAATGTAAGGTTAGGCGTTTTTCTATTATAATTTAACATGATTTTTTGCTTATTATCAAAAATAAATCATAAATAAGTATTACATGAAAAAGATTAAGTAAAAACAAAAAAGAAGTAAACTGGTGAGTAAACCTCTTTGGCCGCAGAACTTTAGTCTGTATATGGATTTTTTTTTTTTTTTTTTTTTTTTGTCTGTATATTGATTTGTTTTTTCCCCTCTTTTTATTTATTCACTCTTTTGTTCGAGTTCTTCTGAAGGGAGACGTCAGTCCCATTCCCTCCCCTCCTTCTCCTTCTCTAAAAAGTTTTGAGAAGACACAGTGACCACTTTGCCCAAGAGCGAAACAGCTATGAGATTAGGGATTACTTTTCACGACTTCGTATTAGCAGTTACTAATCCCAATCGGGCTAATTGCTTTGCGTGTAAAATTACTATCTGCAGGGTTCGTTTGATGTATGGGTTTGTATGGCCTGGAGGGTGATGCATGCCCCCTGAATTAGACCACATCCTAAATACACCTCATTAACACGGAGAGGATTTACGAGTTATCTAAAGGAGGAATCAACAGATATGGCACTATATATATATATATATATATATATATATATATATATACACACACAACAGAGTAACTACATAGCTACTAAAAAAAAGAATATTTTGGATTAGGCTACTAAGTAGAGGCAAAGACCAAAACACAGACAAGAAGAGCTAATTGTGGAAACATCCGGAAGAGTATAAAAAAGACAGAAACTCTGCAGGGTCCATACAGGGACAGAGCTGTTTCTGATCCGTTTCCATTGAGGCTTCTTTTACTCCTCGGCAGTGCCGTTTGTCTCCTTCCTGTGACACAGTCAGGGACGCAATAGTTCTCAGGGGCTCTCATTCACCTCCTAGATAGTTTACTGATGAGCTTTGATTATTTCCTAACTTGGCATATGTTTGGGAAAGTGAATGCAATGATTACAGCGTTTTTTATTTTTTTATTCATTTTTTTTCTCCGAGTTCGAGTTACCACTGTGCAGCCTACATCCAGGCGCAGAAGGGTTGTTTTCGGGTGTGCCGATGTGTGAATACGCGAGACGGGTTAGGCATATAAATATGGGAATAGTATAGTAAGTTTGAGATACAAATAACACTGAGTTACATAATCTTTTGTCGACATTAGCAACTAGCGGTTAAATTTGCAAGAATCTAAATGTAATATGCATGCACTAACCTGCTTGAGACTGCTTTATTTAAGGGACCTGTATGTTCCTCATGGTTTTATTTTATTTGCGTTTTAAAATCACATTCTCCCAATCTTGCAAACAGAAAGGAGCCTACTACTAGACAGAGGTCTTCACTGTTTGTGACTCATAGGAACAAGCTGTACAATTAGTGAACAGTGAAATTAGGGTGAAAATCCGGCCACGTGGAAATGGCGGTAACCTCCACGCGCAGATACGGTGCAAAAGCGCGTGAGTGTCAACAAAAGCACGTGGAGAGTGTTTGCGTTTGTTTTAGCCAGTTGCACCGGGGACCATTTGCAAGTGCACTTAGCCTAATGCACAGAGCAAACAGGTTCTCCTTTTGAATGCACAGCTGTCAACAGGTTGCTTTCTTGTATCAGTGTCACGGAGGGCCAGATCTCTCAGGACCTAAAAGTCTCAAGCAGCAAACAATCACTTAGGAATATCCCGCAAAAACGCTGATTTTCGTGGGAGAGTTGCTGCAACATTTTACAATAAAGCCTTACACTGAGAAAAATAATGTAGAAACAATTTTCACTCAGAAACTAGTAAATTTCACAATCAAAAAACGGTGTGTAAAATTGAATTATAACGTAGCTATAGTAAAAAAATAATAACACACTGTAAAAGCAATAAGTAGCCTACAAAATAAAGTAAAAATTTAATTTCTTTCAAATATAATGCGCCTTATTTAATAACTATGTGAGCACGTATGTGTGTAAAACGTGACCTAAGTTATTAAATCACACTTTTCAGGCCAAATTGCAATGTGAAAACACAAGACAAAAGAGCTAAAAACTACAAAACACTAAAATGCTTCTTTTCCCTGGGTGAATTTAAACCGTGATTTAAGCAGTGCATCTAACAGAAGCAGACTAAAGCAATCCTGCACCGTTGCGTAAAGCGATATTGAGTGAATTTGAGAGGGGGCGCTCTGCATTTGCATGCGCGGACTGATTAGTTGGTTCAAAAGTGGCCTGTTTTCTGTTCCGTGATGGCAGAGGGTCAGTGCTTCTCTAATGGGCCGGTAAAGCGCTGCAAACGGGGACAGACAGACTAAATACATCAGTACTATCACCAACCAGAATAGGTGTGTTCTACAGTCTCTCTCTCTCTCTCTCTCTCTCTCACTGCATGTGCCTTCACTTTCTCACTCTCTCTCACTCACTCACTTCACATGCGAGCACACACACTCTCAGTCCCTGAGCAGTCCTGACATCTCCGCTCACTGTCAATCTGTGTCTCCTTCGCAGGGAATTTTCCTTCCAGACAGAGGAAACGCTGGAAAAACATATATATTCTGAGAAGAAATTACTATTGGAGACCAATTGTTTATTTCCCAGAGCCACCAGTTTGCGCGGAAGGGCTCAGGCGCTGGAGCAGAATGCCTCAAAAAGGTGAGTGCGCGTGTAAAAAGATAAATGAATTAAGTTAGTTGCTCGTGTGGGATCTAGAATTTTATTAAATGATCAATCACATTTTGTTTAATAATTACATTCATTAAATATTAATATATTATTAGTGTTGTTGCGGAGTCACAAAAATAAATAAATGCTCGCCTTATTCATAGTTTATATGCTAACTCACAAACTAAATACCTAACTAAACAGCTCTTTTAGGTGATGCTATATATATATATATATATATATATATATATATATATATATATATATATATATATATATATATATATATATAAATATATATATATATATATATTTTTTTTTTTTTTTTTTTTTTTTTTTTTTTTTTTTTACTTTTAAGACAACCTACTGCTGTTCGCGCACAGTAAATGTGTCTCTGTGAGAGGCAAGAGTTAGAGGCCACATTAGGCCCGAACAGTGTTTTTTTGCGGAGCACGGGAACGCAGTGACCCGTTGAGGAAAGGTGTCAGTTTGATTCATCAGCCGAGTGCCTTCTTAAAGATTTGCCTGAATCTCACGAGCAACTGCTTGTTTATCATTCTTTGCATTGTAAGATTATTCATATTTAGAGTTTTTAAGCGTGTAAGCTTTTTAAAAAAAGTCCATAATAAAGTTCAGTATTGTAGAACTAATGCGCAGTCAAGAAAAAAAGCTTTTTTACTTTAATGTTAAATATGTAGTCTAAAGAGGAACATCAATATATAATGCCCGAATGAAATTAAAATACAATTATTTTTAAATTATTACATTTGAAAACGAACTATCGCAGCGCACTCGTTTATTTTATCCAGAAAATATTCACCAGGCCTACTTATTCAACTAGTGTTTCTATTACAGCACGCTCAAGTCGTTACAAACATTCACTAAATAAATCTAGCTCCAAATAACAAAAGATTTCCCCGTCGATGGCAGTATAAGATGATTAGGGCATGTTAATGTCAGATCCTTCAAAACTTCCCACTGCGCTTTTGTACACATCCAGATGCATGTCTGCATGTGAATGATGTTTATGGAGAACACTGTTTCCTGAATAAGCATGTTTAATTAAAGCAACTGTAGTTAAGGATTACACAAACGAAAGAAATGCAGATGAGATCCCAGTTAACCTCATAAACAACAACAACAGCCTGAACGAGACGTTAGATAAATCATTAACGGAACACGCAGAGGCTCAATGCACTTACAGCGAGAGCGAATTAAAAGAGCACAAAACAATTAACATTTTACTGTGATTAAGAGTGATTAAAAGATTTAACCCTCACATTAGGTTTTGAGGATATTTTGAATTTACTAGCAGGTTGTTTCCATTTTGCACAAATTCTTATAGAGGGAGAGAGATGTTTAATAACTGGCTACCTCTCGAAAAATTATGCGTTTAAAAAATAAATAAAGAATTAGAATAGAATATAATTAGAATATATATATATATATATATATATATATATATATATATATATATATATATATATATATATATATATATATATGCTAAATATAAATAATTTAAATCACAATATTAAAATCTATTTAGTGGTAAATTAAGAATATGTAAGAGTTAGAGATCAACGTTAAAAATAAAGTAACTTTTTTTTTTTTGCATTCTAAAGAAACTTTAGAACACCTAATTTAAGTGTAAAAGAATGCGTATTAAAGTTATTTATTTACTGTTGAGGTAAAGTTTAAATGTTAATGCACATTTTTATTTATTTATTTTTATCAGGCACTAGTTCTTCAATCTTGGGAAGAGGGCGAATGGAAACGAACACACAGGTTTTGTTATTTCAGCGTCGGGAGAGAAAATGAAACGAAAGACTTTCCTTCCCTGGGCCCCTTTTAAGCAATGTCACTGAATAGATCCTTTATTGCAATTGTTTTTTTCCCCAATTGAGCACCCTGTTGGGCTGTTGCATCCTTTTACAACCCCTAACAACTCACACTTGTTACACAAACACCTCCAGATATTTACAACGCGAAATTACTTTTCTATTTTCCCCAAACCCCACAAACAGAAACACGCATTGGGGTTCGGGCACCGGGGTCACGGCCGTAAGGAAAGTGACAGTGGATGTGTGTGTGTGTGTGTGTGTGTGTGTGTGTGTGTGATGGTCGTCTGGGGGGCAGGGTGCCCTCGGCTCTTTGTATTCGGGCAAGTATTGGTGCGTTTGGTGGGAGGTTGTGTTGCTAGTTGCAGAGGCCGAGTTTTGCTGGCTGGGTTTGGGTATAGAAGGTAAAAGAGGCGCATTGTTGAGCTCCAGCAGGCTTTGTTAGGACCCTCTCACCCCCTCCAGTTCACACTTTTCAGAGCACTGATGCGAAGTAGACAGCGTGTGTCACTGTACACTTTTGACGGGAAGATCTAAAGAGGAAGGTTGAACATTTTTTTTTTCCACCGACCACCAAGAAATTGAGACGGAGACACTAGTTAGCCTACCCTTTGTTATATTTCACTTTACTTTTATACTTTATAGCGCAGATTCTTTTTTATATATTTAATGTGCCCAAAAAACTAAAATAAATAAATAAATAAATGACAGGTGCAACAGACTGCATATAAAGTACGTTTACAAATTGTTAAAAAAGAAGGAAGGAACTTCCTTTATATCCATTTAAAATATAATTTAATAAAAATCGTTAGCACTAATATTACTCTTTTGCTCTTAGGAATGATCTAAATAGTCAGACGCAAATGAAGGGATAAATTGTTTTAATCGGACAGTCAACTCTGTTAGCAGGCAAGTTTTTAAAGCTGAAATTCCTCTAGAAAGGATTATTCCTAAATACATATTTTTGACCCGTTTATGCGTTGAGATGCTTCGGCCGTAAATGCAACACCGAGAAAAAAAGAAAGAAAAAAAAGCTGGATTTCAACACTAACCTTATTTATTTTCTTTGTCACACAGAATACCATAACCAACCCACGTGGGAATCAGGTGTGGCGTCCATGATGCAAAACAGTAAGTGCCATTCTTATAAAGCCACTCTTGTGTGTTTTCTTACTAATTATTGCTGTTTGTTCAATGGCTGATTACGATTAAACTTTAATTGCATTGCATTTCTGACGGAAATGTAAATATTTAAAGGAATACATAATATGCGGAAGTTTGAATTTTGGAAAAGTTGTGGGGCATTAAATTGCGATTTATTTTTTCTCCAGAGAAAATTCCAACACTTTTCTGTTGTTTCGTGTTGATATTTAAAAGAAAGGCTGAACGGATGCAAGATGCATTTTATATATTATGTCGAGCATAAATAAATGAAATGCTGATGGGGGAGGAGATGTTTAATTCTGCTTGAGTTGGTAACAGATACATGCAGCTCTGGCTAGATTAATGCAGGAAATAGTTGCCAGCTTCCACAGAGCACTTGACAGTGTCGAAACAGCTAATGCACGAAACGGGACACATGAAATAGTTTGATGATTCCAGGATTGGATTTGAGGATTTTCCGTGCTTGCTTGAGGGGGAGAAAAGGGAGTTATGGTATTCTGTAAACGGCACAGCATCACTAAGTTCATGCATTTGTCTCCTACTGTAGGATCAGAGGGCTGACATATGATAAATGCTTCTGGAATTATTTCTTTGTGATTATGTAACGCAATTATACATTAGCCTAATCAGTCATGCGAATAAAAAGACAGAACTCAGATAATGAATAGTAAAAAAAAATATATATAGAAAATAAAGTGAGAAATGAGAAACTTTAAATTAAATTGAAAATGTAAATGCATGCAACAAAAATTCTGTTTTAAATCTCCAGTTTGGCCTGGAGATTTAGGATTGATGTTCAAAATCCACAACATATGTTTCCCTATTAGTAGGGAAGTAATAAAATACAAGTCTCATTATGAGTGCCACCAGGCCAGATCTACAGTCCTTCACCCTGGGGAATTATGTTTATTAAGACTTAACCTTTGAACTGTGAAATGACAGGCCAGGTCATGTTCCTCTGTGATGGTGTCATCAATCAAATGAATTCATTTGATAAAAATGCACGCCTTCTTACCTTCAAGAGTCTATTAAATCCAACTAATCCTGGAATTATTCCACTGGATTTGGACAGATTATCACTGGTTTGTTGTGCAGCATCAGTGTTTAAATAAATCAGGTTCATTCAAATAAGTCCAGTTGGATGTGGTATTTAAATGAACAGGCTTTATTTATGACACCAATGGATTTTAAAGGCTCAGAACTGCACATTTTCACCTTTTCGGCCCTATTTCAAATTTAGTGGCCATTTTCAATGGTGTATTTCTCACAAGACAGTAGCAGATGTGTGGGGTTCGTTACAAACAGTACGACGGACTGAAAAAGCAAAGCTTTGTCAGTTTTAATGTGTTTAGAAACATACACGCCTCTGTCATCGTGCCCGTGCATTGCCCCTATAGCTAGAAATAAAACGAAGCCTCCCTTGAAGGCAACAAGAGCAGGATCCAATTTTGTCTGATATCCAAATGCAGACAGAAAGGGTTGTTTTATCATGCTACTGTTTGTCGTGACGATGCGTTTTTCAAAAGCAGAGCAGTGTCATATAAAGTGACAGTCCTGCCACAAGTACTTCAGCTGATCTTTTCAATGAGGCTTCCATGCTTGATCCGAGGCGACCTCCGCCTATTTCCAGAAATTAAGCTCAAACTTGACGTGCAGCTAGCTTTATCTAAAGACAAATGTCAGAGAGTCTCATCATATTTTCCCCCCTCTTCTTCTATATTTGGAGCTTATTTATTGCTTAGGAGCTCGGGCTCCTGCAGTCAGACGAGAGAGGAGCAGAGAGCTACAGCACACACACACTCCGGGGAAGCTTTTCGCAGCAGTTTTTTTTTGCTCGCTTTTAATTGACTTTTCATTGGACTTTCACGTCGCATCAAAAATACGCCGAACTGGTATGCGCTTTTCAAATTCTTCCGAGCTTTGCGGGTCCTGCTTTGCTTTAATATCTAGATATTTCACACATTGCTATTATGATCACTGCTGTATGCTTGGTCTGTTTCAGACTGTCTGCTGTACTGGAATGGTAATGGGTGCTTATTTATTAGAGATCTGTTAGTGCGGTGTGAACGCGAGTTTCTAAACACTGGCGGACGGTCTCGCAGAGAGCGGTTCTCTTGAGGACAATTTGATTATGAAAATTTCAGTTCACTTGAATGGAGATGTTCAGACTCCCGGTCATTCCATCAGCCGATTGTGTGCGTCAGCTGAAGTGCATGAGATTCAACGTTGATTTATAGGGCATTACGACTTGTGTAAATGCAAAACTTAGCTTGGATTATTAACGATGGTCAGATAACCTTGATTATTCATTTAAAAAATAATGACAATTGTTGGTCACACAAAATATCACTTGCCTGAATCACCAGTGATTTTTTAAGGGTCAGATCAGATAGCTTAACAAATGCACATTTGTACTTTTTCCATTGTATACTTAAGATATTATAAATTTAGAGGCTCTTTATTATTCATTAGAAAAAAAATGCAAGTTTCCTTTGTTGGTTACACTTATTTGTGCAATGTATTTAATGTGCAATTATTTTGTAGTTATTGATTGCACTGACAGTATATTATGTAACATAGACATTGTGATGTTTTTTTTGCTCTAATCCGACCCAGTTTGTCAGTAAACTAATCAAAGAAAAGCTCCAAGAAGTGGTGCTTTATTCTGGACAATTGGACACCTATTGAGGGAATGTTTTCGGGGGGAAAGACGAGCCAATTTGTCATGTCTCCATGTGTCACAGGTCACAGTGGCGTCAACCAGCTCGGCGGGGTGTTTGTGAACGGCAGACCGTTACCGGACTCCACCAGACAGAAGATCGTCGAACTCGCTCACAGCGGAGCGCGACCCTGCGACATCTCCAGGATTCTGCAGGTGACCGTGAAGCACATTTGTACATCCACAAGCTCACTATGTCCCAGTGGAATAATTAAACTTAGTTACAAGTCAAATCATGGTAACATTCAATCAAATAGTACAGGTAAATAAAATTGCTCACAACAATACAAGCATAATGTATTCAAATATTAAGCATGTGCTATTCACTTGTATTGCGCAGTAAACAAACAAACACTGACGTAAAGTGTGACCCCCATCGCATTGAAATCAGCCTAGCAATTTTAAGGCATATTTTCTGTGTTCATAGACCCATGATGATGCAAAAGTCCAACTGGACAATAAGAACGTAAGCGTATAACTGTTTGAAGCACATTACATTATTTCACTTTAGTCTTAAATAATGTTATGTGAATTGTGTATATTGCTGTCCATTCAGGTGTCCAATGGGTGTGTGAGCAAGATTTTGGGGAGATATTATGAGACCGGCTTCCATCCGACCGCGAGCCATCGGAGGCAGCAAACCGAGGGTAGCGACGCCTGAAGTGGTCGGCAAAATAGCACAGTACAAGAGGGAGTGTCCCTCGATCTTCGCCTGGGAAATTCGGGACAGGCTGCTGTCTGAAGAGCGTGCACAAACGATAACATACCGAGCGTAAGTGCAAATAATGCTTCATTTGCGTCATTTAATTGTGCAATTTTAAGGTCAATAAAAACATTTTCATTGACAAAACCGAATAATTGTTTGCATTTATCCATATTTTAAGAACTTACAGGTTCATAAATACAGATAGCTTTCATGGAGGGAGCTATAATAAAACAACATGCCATTTTAAGGCAGGAACACACAGGCCTCGACTGATGGGCTGCTTTATACCTTTCAGGTGTCGTCGATAAATCGAGTCCTACGCAACCTGGCTAGCGAAAAGCAACAGATGGGTGCAGATGGCATGTACGACAAGCTGAGAATGATCAACGGACAGACCGGCACGTGGGGGGGCTCGCCCGGGATGGTACA